>NC_050178.1:27105353-27217853 GCF_008315115.2 Sander lucioperca
TGAACTCCTAAAACAAATGAAGTAATAAAGGTTCCAAAGTTCCTCCTGACTAAGAACTATTGATGTTAAGGAAAATCAGTCTATTAAGACGAGGAAAAGGGTCACTGGATGCCAAGGAAAAAAGCACCGCAGATTACCTCCAACCCTGTTGTTACCTCACCTGTTTCAGCTGGGAGAGGATCAGCTGAGAGTGAAATGGAAAGTGACGCTGCGCAGGTGAATAAAGCTGAATTAGCTGCCTTGATCCGTGCAATAATAGAGGAAGAAATAAACGAGGCAATGAATAAGTTACAACATCAGTTTGATGCACTAAAACTTGGACTGAAGGACTGTAAAGATAAACTCGTAGATGTGGAGTCGGGCCTGTCTGGCATGCATGACAGAATGGATGAAGCGGAACGTGTGTGTAAAGCTCTCCAGAAAGAAAACAAAGAACTGAGGGACAAAACTGAAAAGCTGGAGAGTCACAGCCGAAGATTTAACCTCCGAGTATTTGGCCTCGACAAAAATATGGAAAAAGGAAAACCCACCAAATTCATGGAGTCCTTCTTCAATGAGGTATTTAAAGATAAAAATCTGCCTTATAAACCCGAAGTGGAAATTGCGCACAGAGTGGGCCCTGTTACAAAACATGGTTCGAGACCGATGATCGTCAGGGTGCAGAGGTATGCGGCCAAAGAGGCTATTTTACAAATAGCAAAGCAAGAAAAAGTCCTCCATTTCAGAGTGATGAATGTCAAAATCTTTCTAGATTTAACAGCAGAAGTGTCCAAGAGAAGAGCGCAGTTTAAAGATCTGAGAATGAAATTACATCAGGCAGGAATAAAACATGGTCTGATTCATCCTGCGACACTGATTATAACATAAACATTATATATTATAACAATAATACTTAATGGAGACACAAAATATTTCCAAGATCAGAAATCAGGAGACATCTGCAATCAAGTGATTGGACCAATGCTGTCTGGCAATTAAGTAGCCTATTGATGGGACTTTGCACCAGAAACAAGTGCATTGGATGCAGGTATGATGAATTCAACTAATTGAGAACTGCTTGACATACATATCGAGGAGTTGGGAATTGGTATATGGACATAAACTTGAGGACATAATGTATTGTATAATTACTGATTCCATAGCCTTATATATTATGTTGATTTATTTATTATTGAATGGCTAAAAAAATCAGGAACTCGAGGAAAACAATTTATGTTAATTAAATATGAATACAGTGGAAAACTAAAATCTCTCTCTCTCTCTCTCTCTCTCTCTCTCTCTCTCTCTCTCTCTCTCTCTCTATATATATATATATATATATATATATATATATATATATATATACATAAAAGCTATATCGTTTCACTAAGTGCTCTTGATTTTGCCTAAGTTGTTAGCATTATAATTATGTCAGATAAGATATTCTGCAACGTATTGTAGGAACTTACACATTTTTATGTATTAATTAGGTTGAGAATTACAGAGTTATATTAAGGAAATGGAATTCAAGAGGAGTTCAGCTCACTTATTATTGCAACCTTGACAACTAGAGTGGCAATACAAATTTTTCTGTTTGAATGTATGTGTATGAATGTATATATGTGGTTTAATTTAGTCATTTTCTGTAAACTGTTTTGCTCCGACATAGAATCTAAGAAAGTATGAATAAAAAAAAAGATAATGATCTTTGGTATGTTGCATAAACTACCAAAGAAAGGTCTTAAAATTGCCCATATTAATATATGCAGTCTCAGGAATAAATTGAGTGATTTAACAGATATACTGCAACCAAATAACTTGCACATATTGGTAGTGTCCGAAACTCATTTAGACTCTACATTTGATGATGCAACTTTAATGATTGATGGATACAGCATTTTTAGGAATGACAGGAATGCATATGGAGGAGGAGTTGCTATCTATATTCAACATCATATACCTGTCAAAGTGATGCCAGATTTAATGTATTCTAGTATTTAAGTAATTTGGTTAAAAGTGAGTCTGAAACATCTTAAGCCAATACTCACAGGATGCTGTTACAGACCTCCAAATGCTAAT
Source organism: Sander lucioperca (assembly GCF_008315115.2). Lineage (NCBI taxonomy): Eukaryota > Metazoa > Chordata > Actinopteri > Perciformes > Percidae > Sander > Sander lucioperca. The sequence continues at coordinate 27,107,412 of NC_050178.1, forward strand.
AGTGAGTATTTGGACAAAATATGTGATATGCTAGATCATGCTAGTAGTACGAATCTTGAAACTTACTTAATGGGTGACTTCAACATAGATTGGAATGATTCTGACTTTCCTAGGAAAATCAAATTAATGAGCACAGCAACGGCATGTGGATTATCACAGGTAATTAATAAACCGACTAGAATATGTATAAAAAGGGATGGCACTCAATCACCTTCCTGTATTGACCACATGTTTATAAATAGAATAGAACTTTGCTCAAATTGCTTATCTGTGCCGATTGGTTGTAGTGACCATAATCTTATTGCAATTGTAAGGAAAACAAAAGTTCCTAAATCGGGTCCAAAAGTAATAATGAAAAGGTAATTTAGAAGGTTCAATCAATTACAATATGAACATGATATCAGAAATGCAAATTGGTCAGAGGTATTTCTACAAAAGGATCCAGAGAAAGCATTTAAGCTTTTTGATCGAACTCTAATGACAATTGTAGAAAATCATGCACCAATAACAATTTTAACACAGTTTTACTGTTCGAAATGTCAACACCCCGTGGTTAGATCAAGAATTAAAAGATCTTATGAAAGAAAGTGATCTAGCTAAACAAGCAGCAATCCTATCTAAATTCAAATCGGACTGGCAAATATAGTGTAAACTTAGAAACTTTGTAACCAAGTTAAATAAGAAGAAAAAGAAATTGTATTACAATAAGAAAATTACAGAAATAAAACATGATAGTAAACAATTATGGAATACATTGAATAATATATTAAGAGGAAATAATAAATCAACTCCAGGTTATTTAGAAAACGAAGGTGAATTTTTTATTAAACCAAGTGATATAGCAAATCATCTCAACGATTATTTCATAAATAAAATAAATCATCTTAAAAATATTACACAGTCACACAAGACAGATTTATCAAATACATTGATAAATAAGATGATGGAAGGTAAAACATGTAGTTTTAAACTCAAGAGTCAGTGGTTCTAAAGTGGAATTACTTCTGATGAATTGTAAAAACAAACCACCTGGTGTTGACTATCTTGAATATAAGTTGCTTAAGCCAATAGTTTCAATCATTGCTCCTACTATTGCTCATATAATTATGTGTTTTATGGAAAATATATGTTTGCAAGCATGGAAAATATGTAAAGTTGTGCCAATACCTAAAAATAAGAAAATGCCTCTCTCTTGCTCAAACAGTAGACCAATAATTTTATTACCAGTTCTCGGTAAAATAATGGAAAGAATTGTTTATGAACAGATTCAGTCTTATTTTTTAAATAATGATTTAATTACAAATTTTCAGCATGCATATAGAGGAAAACACTCAACAGCCACTGCCCTGACTCAGATGGTAGATGACTGGTTCAAGGATATGGATTAGAGGAAAATAATAGGTGTTGTAATGCTTGATTTCACTGCAGCATTTGATATAATTGATCATGACTTACTGTTAAAAAACATTTAAATATTATGGTTTTTCACGAACCGCATTATTATGGATGGAAAGTTATTCGACAGAGAGAAGACAATTAGTTTACTTTAATGGAAGCTTTTCAAAGGTAAGGGTTGTGGAACATGGCGTACCTCAAGGAAGTTGTCTTGGGCCGCTCCTCTACACAATCTTTACCAATGATCTTCCATCTGTTTTAGATAAAGCAAGCATTTCAATGTTTGCTGATGATTCCACTATATATTTAGCAGACACTGATATTGGTGATTTAAATATAAAACTACAGAAAGAGCTACAGTTAGTGGTGGACTGGATAAGGAGTAACACATTGATTCTTAATGTATCTAAAACTACCTGTTTAGTGGTTGGAACTCCTTTTTCTTTATGTTCCAAACCCAAACTTGAACTCAGCATAGAGCAAAATTTTGTAGAGCAAAGAGAAGAGGCTAAACTTTTGGGAGTGATGATTGGTAATAGATTGTGTTGGATAGACATGTTCAGAAACTGGTAACTAAAATGGGCAACACTTTGTCTGTTATTAAAAGGTGTGTAAACTGTACAACTACAACTTTACACTACAGACTGTTAAACAAGTACTTCTGTGGTTTGGTCCAGCACCTCAACAATTAATATAAGAAAACTACAAGTGATTCAGAATAAAGCGGCACATGTGGCTCTCTCATGTGGGTTTAGATCAAATGTTGATAAAATGCATGAAAGCCTCTCATGGTTTAAAGTTAAAAATGATTTAAAAAGATTAAAAAAGATTTGTGTATTCACTAATGTTTTTTTTTACATAATGTTATAACAAACAAAACACCTTTTACTTTATATACAAAACTATTTTTTAGTACTGATATACATCATTATCCAACAAGGCATGCAGTAGGAGGTAGTTTTATTTTACCTAAAGTGAAAACCAAATCAACTCAACGTTCAGTTAGGTACAGAGCAATGTGTGAATGGAACTCTCTTCCAAATACTATCAAACAACAAAACACTCAGTATGGTTTTAAAAAATCACTTAAGAAATATTACCTTCAAAGATATTTCAATATTTAATATCAATTTAGAGAGATTCTGTCATAGGGCTTTTCGTTATATCTTATTTTTAAAAAATCTATTCGGGGTAGCGTAATCTTTTCAACTTCTTTCATATTATTTATCATAAAAGAATTATTATTATTATTATTTGAACAAACGACCTATGTGACTGTTTTTTGGGGAGAACACTGTCTGAAAAAAAGGGTGTAATACTGTTTTGTTGTAAAATAAGTTGAAATAGTTGAGATAAGTAGGGGGGGGTTGTAATTATACTTCTTATTAGAAATGTCCCAAGCTGATCTAAGGGTTGGCATGGAGTTGATCAAGGCCTATTTTAATGGTATTTAATCTGTATAAAAAACCAAATATTATCCTTCCATCACTGTACTCTTTGTGAAGAACCTTGATAGGTGGACTGGACATTTGCCCTCTCACACCCAGCTTCTCTGGGTAATGTCTAGATAAGTTCAGGGTTGCAGTGCTTGCGTTTGTGCATCAGTTTTTCATAGTTTTGGCTCTACTCCACATTCTTGGGATGTTGGTGTAATGACTTTAGGGTGTGCTCTATTAGAGGGCAGATGTTTAAAGAGTTTGTGTCCGTAAAAATGATTAATGTGAGCTTCTTTAGTTACTTTGTCATGACGGATTGGCGGATTACTTAGAGCAGCGTGCCAGCGTCTGTTGTACAGCTTTGTGTGTAGAGAAAATAAAGGAGAGAGACCATTATAATATAAATTATTAGCTTTGGGTTTCTATCCAGCTGAAAAGAAATGTTGGACTTGAGCCGGGCCTCGGCCCAAATTTGATTCCCATGCAGTACTCTGGCTTTGGGCATATTGAGACAATGATTCAGGCAGTCAAAGCCGAACACGTCTCAACATTTAATGTGGTAAAACTGGCCACGGTTGAGGGATGTAATGTATTCCCTGTATCCATTTACTAATGGAGTGATTTACAAAACAAATTCAAACATATTAACGTTATGTTCGCAAGCTAAAAACACTGATTATGTAGCCTGCAAGTTGCTGTTAGACTTTATTGGAAACAAGAATGATGTAATGTGCCATTTAGCTGTTTGTGAATTGTTAGTTAAGTTACCGTTGTTGCAGAAAGTTACAACAAGGCCTAATCAGACCGGAGCAGATTCTGTTAACGGTAAAGGGCAAGAGAGACAGGAAGAGAGCCGTTTTGTACACATTGATCCCTTTTTATTCAGACATCAGTTAACTTTAGCATAGAGTCGGTAAACGTTAGCATAGAGAGTCAGTTAACATTAGCATAGAGAGGCTGTTAATGTTAGCATATAGAGTTGTTTAACGTTAGCATATAGAGTCAGTTAACATTAGCATATAGAGTTGTTTAACGTTAGCATATAGAGTCATTTAACATTAGCAAAGAGCCGGTGGCTTTTGCCAGAAATGTATTCGCTGCAGGAGGGGGAGATACTGTGTAATAGACGAAGAGTTGCATTAAACAGCTACAAAGTTTATGTTGCTATGGACGCAGGATTCCAACCATAGAGACGGAACAGACTATTTTCTTTAGTGGAAGCAATACAATCATATTTAAATCAATGAACTCCTTTTGAAATCAATATTTTGTGTCAAATTATTGATTTATTTGGTAAGTAGCCATGTAATAAATAGGATAATGTAGAGCGAGGCGGTTGTTATTGTCACGATTTGTCTAGCTCAGGAACCCAAAAGCAGACCAGGACAAGGTAAGTAGAAAATACAAGGTGAGTATTTATTTGGAAATTGAATGTGGAAACGATTAGGTCCAGTTTGGTCGGCAGGGAGTGAGGCCGGAAGGCTGGAGGTTTTCGTGCTGATCCAAATGAGCTGCAGTGAAGTAGTAAGCCAGGCAGAGGCCTGTACTACGAAGCGAGATTTGGCGTTAACGAGCTAACTTCAGGTTCAACCCAGGGTTTTCTGTACTACGAAGGTGGATTAGTTGTTATCGGGTTCAATCGCCGTGGTAACTTATGCTGAACGCCTAACCTGGTCAGGAGCAGGTCATGTTGGAGATTAGAGATCAACCGATGTAAAAGCACCGCCCACTGACCAATCAATACTCGATTGATAACGGCGTCACCGTTCTTAGAAGATCAGCTGGAGCTCGGTGGGCGGAGAGAGAGAGAGAGGTGTGCTCAGAAAAGTTAAAACATTTAGAGACCGACAACCCCGTTAACATTCCCTGATGGGTATTTTTATGAAAGATATAGATTTTCAGCGGAGGGAATTACATATAGGCTATTTGTCGGCTTCTTCAGTCGTGTGTTGCCAATATGCACATCGGTTAGAATTATGTTTTGATATTTTTTTATTTTCTCTCACAGCTTACCACTGCTGGGGTTGCAACTGAAATAAAAGGCTAAAGCAACGACAGTTCATGGAAAGCAAAAGTGTAATTATGGTCAGATCTTGTGCCTGACTGATGGGAAAGTGACCAGTTTAGTCTAATGTATTGTAGTGGGTGTACTGTACTGTATATTGGCCAGAATCTGCCTTTGGGGGAGGAGGGCATATCATAGTGGGGGGTCTGGGTGTCCTCCCCCAGGGAAGTTTTAAGCATCAACGACTTAATTTCCTGCATTCTGATACACTTTTATGCAAAAAAAAAAAAAAAAAGCACGGATAACAATTCAAAATCTATCAAAAATATAATCGAAAGTATGTTACGTGTCATTGGGCATTTTTAAGTGGGTGTATCCCAGACATCCTGGAGCTATCACTTAGACTACACCACTGGAAGTGATATTGATAGGATAAGCGTTGTGATTTACGCAAAACAGCGTCGGCTTTTTTTGCCAGCTTTCCTTCCTGCATTTTGCCTGTTAAACCGTGTCGGTGTTCTTCATATTTATGTAGAATTATAGTTTGCTCTTCTTATGTAAAATATGCGACTCTGGTAGATGTTTGCGAGTGGTCATGCTGCGCAAACACTGCCTCTTTTATGTGAACGCGTGCACCGCTGGATTGGGAAGCCCTGGGTTGATTGAACTAGTTGTTAACCAGCGTCGTGATACAGGTTATGCAGGACCGCGGTTGTTAGGTTAGGTGAAGCCGGATCACTGAAAGAAATCCAGTACATGTTGATCTTGATTCGTAGTACAGGCCTCTGGTGAGAGTGACAATCCAGGTGAGTAACTGTAGACAAAGGAAATTAGTAACAGGCAAAGAGACAAAAACAGCAAAAGACTTTCCAAAACTAGAAGCTTGATACGAGAGCTAAACATACTGGTTACGCTAACAATCCGGCAGGGAATGGATGTCTGGTCACGTCTTATATGGTGCAGGGAATGGTAATCAGGACCGGGTGTGCAGATAGCAGCAGGTGTAAGTCGTTGGAGAATCAGCCAGGATGTGTTCAGGAAAACTCAGGAAAAACGAACTTCAGGTTAGAGCAAAAACAAAACACTGGCAAAACAGGCTCAAGATGCTGGATTCATGACAGTTATAGCGAATACAACCCCATCAGGCTGATTCCAACTCACTCTATAGGGCTCCCACTCAAAGTCAGTCAGATAAACATTTAACCCTTGTGTTGTCTTCCAGTCGAACATGCAACTTTTTGTTTTTCAGGGTCCAAATTTTGACATTTTTTTCACTTTTTCCGATGTTTTTGTCAAGTTTTTTCTGCGCTATTTTGACATTTTTTTATTTTTTCCCATCGTTTTTTAAGCTCTTTCCGACATTTTTTTCAACGTTCTTTTATCATTTTTTTCTTCAAATGCTATCAAATTGAACCCTCAAATTCAATGAAAGTAGTGAACTGATTTATTTATATTTTTAACTTGTGAAGAGCGCTGTATGGAACTATATAGGTTATTTTTTTTGAAAAGTTGGTTGAAAGAAACCCCAAATTCTGATATAGAAACTTTTAGACAATGGGTCAAATTTGACAACAGGAGGGTTAACTTGGGAGATTTATTTGCTTATATTTGAGCATAATGTTTAATAGAGCACTGATGGAAGTAAAGGTCAGTTTGGTGTATCTGCAGTAATGAATGTAGAGACTATTTTTTATTAACAGACTGTGTGTGCAATTGGTAATTAAATGTGCGGACCATTAGTCGACTAGACATTTCCTCAATCAAAGCCATCCGTAATTGCAGGACCATACGGTAAAAGAAAACAGTTATATCCAGTAGCCATGGTAATGTCCTATTACAAGACCTGAAATTCAATTCTGATAAGTAGATTTTGATTGTATTTGGTACCTGTTAAGTTGAATAAAATACTCACCGTTTCCCTTTCTTTTCAAACGGGACATAAACCTCTGTCTCCTGAGTGAAAGTCCCGTGTTTGTTTGACCCATCCACCCACCCCCTAACCTGCCTTTTAAACAACCTATGGGAGCGTTTTTTCGGGGGGAGGACAGTCTCCAGAAGACATACGAGACAATTTATGCATTTTTACATTTAGCCACAAGGTAACTGTACAATGCTTTTGAGCAATTAAACGTCAGAGTCGTATTGTCTTGAACTCCTGATTGGCATTGATCATCGTATTTAAAGGTGTCTCAGCAGCATTAAAATTGGGAATGTTGCATTCAATTTGAAAGTATGCCCAAAGTATGAATGGCATGAATGCACTTCTTGTTTTGTGCCACTTGGTTTCTTGGATTTTCTCTATTTCCTAAAAATGATCTCACTGTAGGAGATCTTATTACTATTATAATGTTACTACTACTACATTGCACATATCTGTACATGTTGTTCATACATTGTTCATATTACATAGCCATATTTATTCTGCTTATGTAAGGTAACTGCTAATACACTGCACATATTTATATTTAATTTATATTACTCTAAACCACTTCTGTAAACCATCTGTACACTACTGTCTACACTGCACTATATTTCTTGTCCTGTCAATACTTTGTATATCACATTGCACTTTTCTGCTTTTTTTGCACTTCTGGTTGGATGCAAACTACATTTTGTTGTCTTTGTACTTGTACTCTGCACAATGACAATAAAGTCTAATCTAATCTAATCTAAATTGTCACTACAGGGCAGAAATTCAACCGAGGTTTCAGTGAGACATTCGGTGCAATAAATCTCTCTCAGACTGATACTTAGTTCCTAATTCTAACCCAAGCTGTTTGAAAAAGAGTGTGTGCAGATACATTCCAAAAAAATATTTCTCCACTATATTCCTTTTGAAAGGAAGATCCTGCCGTTTCCCCCCAAAATGACACTTTGATGTTCCCTCTGATCACATGGCGAGGGACGGAGCTTAAAAGTCTTTAAAGAGATTTACCCCCCTCTGACTGGAGGCCATGTTGGGGTCTGATCTTCTTAAAAATGTAAAGGGTCATCTGAGAACCGCTGAAAGCTTAAAGTAAACGAGGTCACAAGTTCACACTGCTCCACCGCTGACAGTATTTGTGAGCAGTGATTTCATTTTAATCTATACTAACCCTTAGAGAACGGAAATCCCGCGGACGGCTGCTAGATGTCTGTGCGAGATTGTTGATTGATCATGATCCTGACATGATCCTGTTTGAATCGATCTGAAATAAAAACTATAACAGCTAGATCATGTATTCTTTTTGCAGGACAAAGCTAAGGCTTCTGCCTTTGGCGTCATTACATTGTACGCTCGCGATGACATCATCGCGTTACGTGACGTCCGGTGTAAAACAGGCTGGCGAACCATTTCTATTGCAGATGTAACTATCAAAACACCCTTTCCACTCTGCTCATAAAAATGAGCATATCTAAAAAACAAAAACATTTACATAGTTTAAATAACTTCCGGAGAGTTAAGGAATATTTAAGTTTATGTTTTTACATTTAGAAATGTTTTGGATCGATATGTTTTGTGTTTTTATTTGGAAAAAATTCATGAAAACGTGCATTTATTTATGACACAATTTTAATACTTTTATTAATTATTATGGTTTATTGACTTCTATAGTCTTTTAGCTTAGGTTGTTCTGATTTTAAAGATAAGAAGCATTTGAAGATACTCCAGGAAATGACATCACAATTAGCAAAAATACCAACGTAAGCACTGGCGGAACATTGCTATTGTAGAGTTGAAAGGGTTCAAAATCAGAACCACAAAGACGTTGGGATTCTCATTTAAAGTGAGTCGGAACTGCTGTTTGCACCACTAAAGTATCACTTGTTCTACAATTGACTGCCACCACGCATTATACAGTTTAGGGCCTTAATTATTATTTTTACGCGCTGCAACGGTTTTACAGCGTTAACGGCAGTTTAAAACCATGATCGTTATGTTCTCTGGTTTAGAGAACCTGTGGATCGTATTTCCTGCCACCGCTAGGCTCGCTTATTTATGAAACGCTCTTGTGGTTCGTATTAGAGTCTAGACATAAACACATATATCGTCGTTTGGTTTGGAGTAGTTTTTTAAGATAATTTTTTGGGCATTTTAGGCCTAATTTGACAGGACAGCAGAAGACATGAAAGGGGAGAGAGAGAGAGGGAACGACATGCAGCAAAGGGCCACAGGTCGGAGTCGAACCGCTGCGTCAAGGAGTAAACCCCTATACATGGGCGCGCGCTCTACCAACTGAGCTATCTGGGCGCCCATGGAGTAGTTGATAAAGCACCCGTACACATGTTATCTGTTTTCTCTGGCTAATGGCATCCTAGGCAACTGCCTAATTCCCCTATGCCTGAAAACAGCCCAGAAATTTGTGTAATATTCTCTGGTTACAGACGCATTATTGATTTATATGTGTAGGAGGTGTGTGTGTGTGTGTGTGTGTGTGTGTGTGTGTGTGTGTGTGTGTGTGTGTGTCTCTATCAGGACATCTCAACCTAAACAATCTCTTCACTGACCTTGCTGACACAGAACAGAGCCATTCATAACTCTGTGTACTCTTCGTATCTCTGCGAGCACAAACAACTCTCCTCTGCTTCCATTAACTCTCCACATCTTTCTCTCCTCTCGTTTTCCCATCCCTTCCCACGCTCAATGCTTAATCTCCACCTCGCTGTTGTCTGTCGCCTTGAGTTGAACCAGCAGAAAGACTATTTGTTATGAAAACACAATCGCATACCGTTCTAGTACGTCTTGGACATCGAGAAAAAAGACCTTGGGTGATAAATATTTTTATTTTACAAAGAGGATGATCCAAAATGAATAAAGAGTGGTATTTTTATTCTGTAACATGTAAAATAATTCATCCTTTAATTCTCCTTGAGTTTATGTGCAGATCTCAGTGATTGACGTCATTCTACGTGTTTACTGAAAGTTATATTCTGCACAGTGCAGCTCCTTTACTTTCCAATTGTCTGCACTTCAGTTGCCTGTTCAATGCATTCTGAATGGGTTCGTATGATATCGTACAAAAACTTATGCACAACAATTTGTATATAATATCCTATGAAATTACGGCGAGTTTAGCTGTCTTTACAACACATTCTCACTCCTATCGCGTAAAATACGGATGCTTGGTCAGGTGCCTTTGGTGTTTGTTATTGACGGTAAAAGTCTCCTTTAGTGTCCTATTCAGAGGAGCTTGGTCGGGACTCTTGGCGTCACTTTTGACGCTCTGGGTCGGGATGTTTAACTGACATGCGGCAATAGAACGAAACAGGTTTAGGAAAAGATGGAGGGTGGGGTTACGCAATGTACATTTCAGTGACACGCGGGAAAAGAACGGGACACAAACCCCTGGGTGAAAGTCCTGTGTTGTTTGACCCATCCACCACCCCAACCTGCCTCCTTCCAAAGATTTTCGGTCTTTCATACTGCTCTCTTTCACCGTTGTCTCTCTACATACTACTCTCTACTGTTGTCTCTCTACATACTACTCTCTACTGTTGTCTCTCTACATACTACTCTCTACTCTTGTCTCTCTACATACTACTCTCTACTGTTGTCTCTCTACATACTACTCTCTACTCTTGTCTCTCTACATACTACTCTCTACTGTTGTCTCTCTAAATACTACTCTCTACTGTTGTCTCTCTACATACTACTCTCTACTGTTGTCTCTCTACATACTACTCTCTACTGTTGTCTCTACATACTACTCTGTACCGTTGTCTCTCTACATACTACTCTGTACCGTTGTCTCTCTACATACTACTCTCTACCGTTGTCTCTCTACATACTACTCTCTACCGTTGTCTCTCTACATACTACTCTCTACCGTTGTCTCTCTACATACTACTCTCTACTGTTGTCTCTCTACATACTACTCTCTACCGTTGTCTCTCTACATACTACTCTCTACTGTTGTCTCTCTACATACTACTCTCTACCGTTGTCTCTCTACATACTACTCTCTACCGTTGTCTCTCTACATACTACTCTCTACTGTTGTCTCTCTACATACTACTCTCTACCGTTGTCTCTCTACATACTCTCTACTGTTGTCTCCCTACATACTACTCTCTACTGTTGTCTCTCTACATACTACTCTCTACTGTTGTCTCTCTACATACTACTCTCTACTGTTGTCTCTCTACATACTACTCTCTACTGTTGTCTCTCTTCATACTACTCTCTACTGTTGTCTCTCTATATACTACTCTCTACCGTTGTTTCTCTACATACTACTCTCTACCGTTGTCGCTCCTAATACTATGTCATCTTAAAGCGCTGCTACTCTGCCCGGTGCGTTCCATACAGATGCTGAGGGGGGATTTTTTTGCGTTGTATCAGATGCTGACAGCCACTGCACAAGCATCCGTATTTGACGAGTTGGGAGTGTGAACGGGTTGGTCTTTACAGTTAAACTTAGCTGAGAAATGTTGACTGTGAGCTGGGTACAGAGCACCGTGAGGTAACGGTCGTTTTCAGAGGCCATTACAGTTAAGTTTAGCAGACAAAAGGCGTCATGCAAAGACAACAGTTAACTTTAGGCAGTTAATTCTGGGTTAGGTTTGGGTTAAAACGTAGCGTCTGGGATGGGCGCTATGATGGGCACAAGTGGACCATATGTGGGAAGCCTCTAAAAATAAGCTGGTTTGGTTATTTAAAAGGCGATTTAAAGGGAATAAAAGGGTTTAAAAAGAGATAAAAGGAGTCACTAGACAGGATGGTCAGCGGGAGTTATATTACTTTAAAAAGTTAGGTGACCAGGTGTGTTTGGATTAGGGTTAGGGGTTAGGGTTAAAATGGTTAGGGTCAGTTAAACCTAGCCGAGAAAAGGTGACTGTGAGCCGGGTACAGAGCACCATGAGGTGACGGTCGTTTCAGAGGCCGTTACAGTTAAGTTTAGCCGACAAAAGATGAGTGTCATCCTGGAGTTATAAACAGTCTCTATATAAAGTCCCTGTTTTATACTTTTGAATCACATTGATTTTCTTTAAGCTTTTGTCATTGATCAACAGAAATAGAGTCTTCGGTGTCAAAGTGAAAGCATTTCCACAAACTCATCTAAATTAAGTACAACTATATAACGTAGAGGGTTGGACACATGTTAATCACTGCAACGCATTGTCATAAATGGGTTCGTATGATATCCTACGAAATTACGGGGACTGGTCTTTAACAGTTAAATTTAGTGGAGAAAAGGCGACTGTGAGACGGTTACAGAGCACAGTGAGGTTAGGGTAATTTCAGCGGTGAGCGTCATGCAGCGACGACAGTTACGTTTAGACACCAAAATGACTATTTAAGATTAGAAAAAGACTGTGGTTTGGGGTAAAACTGTGGTCCCCTTATGTAGTACTTCCAGGACATGAACACCTGTTTCCTGGGTGAAAGTCTTGTGTTTTCTCCTTAACTTCTTCAGGACATGAACACCTGTTTCCTGGGTGATAGTCTTGTATTTTCTCCTTCACCTTCTTCCTGGACATGAATGCCGCTCCTCCTTCTTAAAAGTCCTGTGTTTTATGACTTTTTCATAGATATTTTATGAATGGCTATGAGAACAGCCTGTTCTGTTACATCGCTGCTTTCTTTTCCTAGTTTCTGCTATCTTTTACCTCATCTCCCTCCCTGTCCTTTAATTTCCTCTCTTCTCCTCACCCTTTATTTGTTCTCTGCCTCTCTCATTCACAGTTGATTGGAAAGCCATATCACCAACATGTGACATATTGTTAGGGTTTAAGAAAAGCTATCTGATCCCATAAATGATGACCATACATCTTACAAATTACAGATCATTGTGGTTTCCATGTCCAGTAGGGATTAATGTCAATAGACTTGCTCTCCTCATCTTTTCTCCCTATCTCATTCAGTTTGCTTTCCTGTTCTCTCCACCCCACTTCTCTCATAACTTCTGCTCTCTGCCATCTCATTTCCTCTCCTTTTCTTTGCTCTGTTACTCATCTTTTCTCCCATTCACTTTCCCTCTATTAAAGCATGTCTGAGCCTTTTATTCAAGAACCAGTTTAATCAGATATGTTTAAAATGTCATAGTTATGTGCAGGGCCACATATGCAGAATTCTGCAGAATTTTCCATAGATTTTAAATAAATTAAAAAACATCTGAAGAAGAAAAAGAGTCCGCTAAATTCCAAAAACGAAGTTATTTTATACAGTATAGCACTTTTAAAAGATAGAAAGTGTATCACAACTTAAAGAATGACTCACACAGGCCAGATATTAATGTGTACAAGAACAACAAAGTAGAGTAGCAAACAGCAAATACTATTTCATTTAAATAGGAGAGTAGGAGTCAGAGCATTTGTATTTATAGTAGTTTCAATGCACAAAAACAAGCATGGTATGTCTCTTGACAACTTCGGCTTTCCTGGTTGGATCAAACAAAGATGTCCTCCATGTGTAGCTGATAAGTAGGAATCAGTGTCTCAGACTTTGATTATTCGCTGTTATGGAAAGGAAAGCAGCGGCTGCGGAGGGGGAACAGCAGAAGATATGCTGACATGCAGGAAGATGGAGACAGGGAGTGTCAAGATACTGTAGATGGTGTGTCAGCCTTTCTGTCAGAGTCTGTGGTAGTTTGTAGACGAGGGGAAATGTTGACTCTTCCTCTCTCGACAGGGCGACAGGCAGCGAGGAAACGAGCAAGTAAGCCAGAGAGATGAAGCAGAAGAAGAAGCAGATGGTGAGGGAGCAGAGAAACACACTTCTCTACCTATTGTTCAAAATGTCTATCTTTTCAAAGTCCGGGTGGTTTAAACAGACGTGAAGACGTTCTCTTTGCTCCTTCTTACTGTCACTGCAACTTACTGTACAGTATATACTCTACAATAACTAAAATATAACAGGTTCTCCAAACCATCCATCTATATCGGTCGTTTGTTCCTAACCTTTAATACGACTCACATGAGCGTTTCATGAAATACGTCCTCATATCTAAACCAGAGGAGGTGGCAGTCACAGTTTTAAACACGTGGTTAATGTTGTGAAACGGTCCCAGTGTGGTTAGGTTTAGACACCAAAACTACTGAGTTAAGTTGATAAAAAGATGGAGGTTTGGGTTCAAATCAGACGTGATTTCACTTCCTGAAGGTTACCATGGTGACGCAGAACCTGACGTAGCTCCATTTGTTCCCTAAAGTTAAAAAAACTCTCAGTTTCCTTTTCTTTTCAAACGGGACATGAACCCCGGTCTCCTGGGTGATAGTCCTGTTTGTGTGACCCACCCACCGCGGGTTGGCGCTCTTATTGTCAAGTCTCTTCTGATTTTTTGTGCAGATTCCCCACTTGAAAGGGATTTGATGTATCCACCCCGGAATAAAGAACTGGATTTCACTCAATGACCAAACACTTCCTTTCCTTTTTTCCTTCTTTTATTTTGGCACACTTCAGCAGTTCAATTTGAGTTATTGCTTCAGCCAAAGAAGACATTTTGGATTCTTTTGTAGGTCCTTAAGCTGCTTAACAGTTTTGTCTTTTCTACCAGTAGCAGTAGCAGTAGCAGGTGAAAAACCTTTAACACAAAGAAAAGAAAATACACATTTTTATCATATTTTTTAACCCTTTTTTAAACCCATTTTAACATTTTTATAGTACTTTTTACCGATATATAAAAGTAGTAATTAAACATTTTATCATACTTATTTAACATTTTAAAGTGCAATTATTTAAACCAACACCATACATTTTAAATTAGCTCATATTAGCTCTTTATCTCACCATGTTTGCTACAAACCCCGAAGCAGTATGCACTTTAAACAGTTCCCAAACACTACCACCCCATTGTTTAGTTAACAAATATTTACAGCAGTTGAAACACGTTTGAAATCAGTATGGTAAGTAGACAAGTCTTTCAGGCATTAAAGGGTCAAGTGACGCTAGAGTCTCTGTATCGCTGTGGACCGTGTGGCTACAGCTAAGCTAACGTCTAGAACAGCAGAAGCGGTTTTCAGCAGTCTCAGTTCATTCAGAGCTCCGTCTCTTACCGGCTGCCATTCGGGTGTTGTAGATCATCAGTTCCGCTGGCTTTAGCTGGCGATTGCGGCAGCTTTTTGGACAGTCTCTCCTTCCAATTCTCGCCGTTTGACGCTCGTCAACTTGTGTTTCCCCGATGTTTCCTTTGAAAAGCCCTGGGCGAAACTCGGCCGGGCACATTGGTTCCGCCCACTTTACCAATCATCCACTTGAAACAGCTGCTTGGGATTAAAACCGTTTTCCTCCAGTTTGACTTGACACTTATACTTTCTCACCTTACTTCCTGCTTTGCTCCCGTCATAACTACTATAGACACTAGAGGGCGCCGCCACTAGAAACATAAATATAGATCAGGATCATGCTGGAACAAACATCTTATGTGGACATTTTTCAGAGGCGGACAGAGTCCTGAAATAACTGCCTCTGTACATAGCAGTCAGTCATTCTTCGGTACTTGCTTTCATTTCCCTTTTCCCAGTTTGTTTAAGCTGAATGTCAAATTTCCCCTGAGTTGATTGTGGGGGTTATTCAGATCACCTGTTGCGCAGGGTGTGGGGACTGGCTCCTAAGTATTGATGATAGTGCATTTCCATCTTGACCAAACAGGATGTGACAACACCCAGTGTTTACAGTCAGAGGGTACGTCTCTTGTTGTTTACTACACTTGCTTTTCTTCCTCTGCGATGAGAGAGGAAATGAGGAAATGTGTTTTGAGAGAGATGAGACATTTTTTCCTCTGAAGCGTCACGTGAATTCATCAGCTTTATGGGCGGAGTCAGCAACGGCTTTCAGCTGCACGGTTTCCAGGAAGGCTGCTCTCTCCATCCTCGCTCATAGCTCCTCAGAGATCACTCATCTATCCTCGCTCATAACTTCTCAGAGATCCATCCTCGCTCATAGCTCCTCAGAGATCCCTCCTCCATCCTCGCTCATAGCTCCTCAGAGATCCCTCCTCCATCCTCGCTCATAGCTCCTCAGAGATCCCTCCTCCATCCTCGCTCATAGCTCCTCAGAGATCTATCCTCCATCCTCACTCATAGCTCCTCAGAGATCTATCCTCCATCCTCGCTCCTTGGGGCAGGAATATGAAATAAGAGACTTGGGAGCCACTCAGAGTCGGAGGTCAGAATTTCCCAGTTGACCTCCGAGCGTTCCAGGTGCATGACACTGTACGTAAATGAAAAAGTCCAATATACCAAGATTGGGGACGGCCAAAGTGCAAACTCCTGGTTTTAAAACGGCAGTACACAAACCAATCGGTGATGTCACTGATGTGACGCCCATTGTTTTTACAGTCTTTGAACCCTAAGTATTTTAGTTGACTAAACTTAACTAGTTCCATTTCACAACATTTATTATTTAGAAGCGTGCAACATCATCATATGATAAAATCTGTGCGGTCGTATCCCTGCGTTTAATATCATGTTCATATTTGTCGTTTTTGGGAGTCGTTGGAAGTCAACCTATTCTGTCGTGTTGACCAAACTTATTCTCGCCAGATGTTGAAAAGGTGTAAATTTGTCTCTCCGAAATGCATGTGTATCTTTACTAAGTGTTACGAAGTAGTTAATAACAGGGTCTGTCCTCTGTGATGCTTGCGGCTTAGTTACACCGAAATAAGTTGTCTCTTCCCCGTCCTTTAGACGAAGTTGGGGACATTTCTAGGTGCCGATTGAATCAATGAATTCATGAAATTTTCAGGGACAGTGAGATTGTTCAATACCATCTTTATTCAAACAATCTGAGTTATTCTGCAGAGCAACTAACTTCACGTACAGACAGGGTGCGAACTACGGGGGAGCTAGGGCGAGCTCCGCTCCCCTTAATAAGACATGGGCTCCCCTGAAAACGTGATTTGTGAAATTTTGGGGGGGTCTCTAAAAATATTGACAATGTGTCATTTTGACGTGCAATTTCAGTTTTGTGTAATGTGATCATCGTGGATTATTATGTGTACAATTGCAAAAATATCATTCATTTATGCATGACGGCGATTTAAACCTAAATTCACTACAGATAACTATACATGCTAAACTATACATGCTATTCGTGTCATGAGCATCAAGGTGTGGCGGCGCTGCGGTACAAATTCAACTCATGTTTAGTACATGTTAACTCAAAGATTCGTAGAAACAATGTAAACGTTGGAGGCCAATAATCGTCCTTGAAATCCATTCTGCAGTAAGCATCATACTATGGCGAAAAGAAAACCAGGCAGTTTAATTAATTTTGCTTTTACTAAGAAACTGTGTAGCTATGACGTTAATAGCGTCTGCTGCAAGCCATGTTAGCACACCTCCCGCTGGGGTGACAACGCAAGAAGAAGCCGAAGAAATAATCTCTGGCTGAAGATGGTGGTGGTTACAGCTCGTCAGAGGCCGGTCACCATCCTAACCCCTCTTGCTTCCTTCTCCCGTTAAATTGGAACAGCCGGCAGTGGAGAGACTGGAAGAGCTGATATACATTTGTTAAGGATGGAAGCTTGGGGTGCATCACTTAGGCCTAATTGAACGGAGGAATTGTGGTATTCTTCAGTAGCCTGAGTAACTTTAACCGTTGTTCATGTGAAAATTCAAAGACAGCCTGATGTTTTGTTTATAGACTATTTGTGGGTGGCTCTTTGACCTATCTATTCCTGTCGATAAAGTATAATAGGGTTAATCCTGTATAGTGCATACACTTGTAGCTGTTATGTATCTTTGTAAATCATTATAAGTCGCAAGCGCAGATTTGCCATTTCTTTGCTTGATATAAACTTTTTTGCTGAGTTTTTTTGGGGCTTTATGTCAACAAAAGTGACGTAAAAATGCAACAAATTTTAAAAAAAAGCAGCATTTGTTTTCAATAAAAGCATAAACTAAACTTGTCTGGCCCTCGATGTGATTCTCATTTCCCAGGGTGGCCCTTAGTGAAACTGAGTTTGACACCTCTGTTCTAGATAATATATTTTCATTTTTGGATAAACATGTACAGTTGCAAAACATGGTTTTACTGGGTTAATCTTGAACATGAGATGGCTCTCCAATGACCAGTGTTTGTCTGTGTTTATATAATTATCTTATTCTCATTTCGAAGTTTCTCCATCACACACTGCTCCAAATGTCCATCACACTGCAAGTTAATGAAAAAATGGTTGGGTTACATCACAAAATGTGATTCTCACATGGTATGTTTTGGAACCAAAGTGTGAAAAGCATGTGATGACCTTAGTTTAAAATGGTCAGGAGCAAACAAAGGTTGCCAAACGCTGCGGTAGAGCAGCTCCTTGGTGCGTGAAGCAGAGATGGTTACCAAACAAAGTTTAGCCTCTCCCATCTTTCTTTCTACCAAACAAAACCTATCCCTTACACGCCGTCTCCCTTTATTTCTCTGGCTCTGGCAAGTTAAAGTCAACATTGTTTCCCCTTCTATCTTTGCACTCGATATCTGTATTCAGAAAATGTAGATTACTTTTAAACAAAGCTGGATCAATACACCGTATGTCGGCTTTTCACACAAAGCAGCAAACACATCCAATGTTGTGTTTAATCTTGATGAGTTTGGATTTCGGAATGTCCTCCGAACACAAGTTGTTGAGTTATGCATGTATGTATGCGTGCATGCACCACTGCATCACCTTTGTCTGTTTTGGATTTTAATTACAGCTGCCTGGTTTCAAGTCTCGCTGGACGCTGACTGGATTTTTATGTCTAGCTCTAAGGGTCAATACAATTTGAATTTTGCGGTAATCTCAGTTTGCAGTGCCTACATTGGTATTTTTGCTTATAGTGATGTCATTTCTTGAAAGGATCCCTACAGTGATATAGCTTTTTGTTAAAAAGTAAGATCCTTTTTGTTTAACATGAAACAGCCCCAAAATCCCCATCACCAAACCCACCAGTCTCCCTGTAAATAATCAGTAATTTTAGCGTGTATAGAGCCAGCATACTTCCACATGGAAATGGGTGAATTCAACGCATTCTCATGAACGGGTTCATAAGATATCATACGAAAAGTTATGCACCCTAAAACGTATGATATCATACGAAAACTAGGAGACTGCCAGCTGGTCACATGACATTGGCTATAGTTGCTAGTTGTTTAAGCCGCTACAGCTTGCTTTCGGCGGAGATTACGATTAAGTTTAGGCAAGAAAAAGTGAGCGTATGCGGCATCGAAAGTTAAGTTTTAGGCACCTAAACAACTAGTTAAGTTTAGGAAAAAGATCGTTCCCGAGGAACACGCATTTACTGGGTGAAAGTCTGGAAATTATACCAATTACAGTGCTCATCTTTTCCTAGCTTTTCGAACGTATGGTTCATGGGAACAGGCTTGATGATGATATATTTACTTATGATTATGTAAATGGGGTTTAGTGATGGTGATGTTCAACAAAAAGGATCTTACTCTCTAACAAAAAAAGGTTGACCAATGTTTAAAACTTACCAATAGTGGGATGTAAACCACATTCTCCTGAGAGACCATAAGAGGTCAACAAAAAACAGATGCTTTCAGTTTTCTCATCTTTAGCAAAATTCCCCTTCTCATCTTTCTGTCGCTCTCTTGCAATCTAGCTTCCTATCACCAGGCTTGTTTCTTTCCATCACTCTGTCTCTGAACATCTGTGTTCTCTTGTTCAACTGCAGAGTATTTATACGGGGGTATTAGTATAATTGCCACATTTTTCTAACGGCTTGGTGAGGAATGCATTTGTCACCCAGACAGAAAGAGAAGTGATGGCACAGGCGCGAACAGCTGGGGAAACAGTGCTGCGTTTCAATAGTAACAGGTGCAAGGAGGCTGCTGTGACTCTACGCTCGCAAGACACTAGATCCTGATTGTGTGTGTGTGTGTGTGTGTGTGTCAGATGTATGTACGTGGCGGAGACGGAGCAACTCTGCTGCACGTCTGCACTGCTTTTTTACTACTTGATTTAATCATTTAAATGCAACATTTATGGATTTCTGGTTTTGTAAGTCCCATTTACAAATAAAGGTTAAGTTTATGGGAACCCCTTAAACAGTAACTGAAAAGCAGAAAAGCTGGTTAAATGCACAATGTATATTGAGGTTGGTAGTCAAAGTTAATGTAGATCTGCACTGCTTAAAAGCCTGGCCACAGCAAAAGTGGCAAAATCAGTTGTGTGTTTTCAGATAGATAGATAGATTGATAGATATACCGACGCACAAATCCCCCTTTATGACAATGACATAGTATTAAGAGAGACAACGGTAGCGACACAGGACTTTCACCCAGGAGACCTCCTACTAGACCGAGTACTGGAGACATTCATCTGCTGTATGGCAGAACAGAATATCAGCAAACTTCCCCTTACGTTACCAGCTAACGCTAGCGGTAGATAGCTGGCTTGGTTACATTTTTCAAAACAAATCTAGTCATAGTCTTGCAATGTGTGACCCTGCCAGATCCCCAGTCTTTATATATTATGACAGTCTTTAAGGTTAGATGTGAGATGATTGTCTTTAGATGCAGTGGTGTAGTCTACGTGATACGCAGGTATACGCAGTATACCCACTAAGAAAGCTCCAGGATTTCCATATACCCACTTAAAAATGGCCAATGACATGTAACAACATACTTTCCATTATATTTTTGATATATTTTGAATTGCCATCTGTGTTTTTTCTTCTTCACATAGGCTAAATAAAGGTATTTCTATATCCAAATACAGGAAAATTAAGTCGTTGATGCTCAAACCTTCCCTGGGGAAGGACACCCAGACCCCCCACTATGATATGGCCCCCTCCTCCCCCAAAGGCAGATTCTGGCCAATATACAGTACAGTATACCCACTACAATACATTAGAATACACCACTGTTTAGATTTGAGATGGTGTCAGACTTTAGTCTGTTCAGAGACTTTTAGTGTATGGTAGGCATCAAACACATCTTTTAACCCCACCCAAGATCTTTCCCTAACCCTAACTAAGTGGTTTTACCCTGCACATTTAAAAATGGTGCCGAAGGAGTACCTAGAGTGTCAAATATCGCCGTGGATGGGATTACATTGGAATGAGTTGAAAGTCCCAAAGACCTCTGACAAAGCTTTGGTTTTTGACGCGCTGAGAGTGAGACCAAGTTGGCTGTTGACAACACAAAATAAAAGATACATAGAACCGATTTTTTTCTAAATGCAACAAAAGTAACCCTTTTTAATCATGATGTAAAGTACAATATAAAACATGGTGCATTTTATTTTCTGACAGTCTGACAAAAGCAGTGAACCCAGAGATGAAGCAGAAAGCAAAATAATCTGCTTTAGTTTGTTGACTTTTATCTTCTATATCTTTAGCATTAAGTGAAGCTCAGGGCATTTAAAACAACAGCGTTCTTCCACCTCCAATGTATTACATAAACATAAGAAGGGGAGAAGCAACAACGCAAACAACAACATTAAGACGGGCAGACGTGATGTAAAGAAGACACAAACCTAATGTCACGATACCAGCTAATTAAACTGGCTGTGGGGGCAGGGGGTTTCTGTGGAAACAATTTGGCTTTCGGCCGAAACACATTCATGCTGCTGGGAATTATTTAATACATGAAGCATAGTGTAAGTTCTGGCAGGTCACGGAGTCAAACTTGGCTATTATCTCAGTTCATAGTTCTTTCGGGGAATGATTGTAAAGATTTACAAAGAATTATGTGGTAACACTTTACTTGAAGGCATCAACATAATCGTTTATGACACTGTCATAACTATGACATGGCACTGTCATGAACGTGTCATAAACGTTATAAACAAGTCATAAACGTTTATGACTTCTGTCATTAAGTGTCCTTCGGTTTGTGTCATGACAAGTTGACATTGTTTGGGTTGTCTTGATTATGACAACTTGACATTACATTAGTTTGGGATGTCTTTGTAATGACAACTTGACATTAACCATGATGACATTACCAGAGGATGTCTTTGTCATGACAACTTGACATAATGTCATCCTGTTTAATGTCAAGTTGTCTTAATAAGGACACTAACAAAGACAACTTGTCTTTGTCAAGTTGTCATGACAAAGACATCTTCTGGTAATGTCATCCTGGTTAATGTCAAGTTGTCATTACAAAGACATCCCAAACAAATTTAATGTCAAGTTGTCATGACCAAGACAACTTCTAGTAATGTCACTTTGATTGTCACGTTGTCATAATCAAGACAACCCAAACAATTGTATTTTCAAACAAATTGTAATTTCCCCACTGGGGATCAATAAACAGTATAAATTATTAAATAAAAATAAATTATAAAATGTCAACTTGTCATGACAAAAACCGAATGACACTTAATGACATAAGTCATAAACGTTTATGACTTGTTTATAACATTTATGACACGTTCATGACAGTGTCATGTCACAATTATGTCGATACCTTCAAGTAAAGTGTTACCGAATATGTTTAGGGC
Organism: Sander lucioperca; assembly: GCF_008315115.2. NCBI lineage: Eukaryota > Metazoa > Chordata > Actinopteri > Perciformes > Percidae > Sander > Sander lucioperca. The sequence continues at coordinate 27,129,614 of NC_050178.1, forward strand.
ATTTCCTCTCTAACTGGTGGTCACAGTTTGAGTCGGCTTTGGGCACCCAAACTACTTGATTAGGTTTCATAACTTCATTCAGCATCTATTTTGTGTAGGTTGTTCAAAGGAAAAAAAATATGTGACCTACTTTGAAATGAATTTGTTTAAAGAATAAAAGTAGATTCCCTTCAGCCATGCATGCCATTTGGAAAATAAAAACAATATTGTCATTAGAATACGTTTTGCTTTCAGTAAGGGCTTGATAAAGAGGTTTGATACTCATACCTTTACTCTGGGAAGAACGAGCATTTGATTGATATGTTGCCAACTATTTCATGGCATGACGGATCAAACCGAAAGGAGAGGCTGACTGGAAAGTCCACACAGTTTCGTCTGCCAGGTATGGCTCGGATCAGGTACGAGTTTGACCCTGTTTGCATGTTAATGCCTTTGTGTGTGCGTGTGCATGCAGAAAAAAACCAAATACCTACTCCTTTATGCATGCAAACACCTGCTGCCCTACATTCATGCAGGCCCATGCATGTCTACGTGCAGTGTGCAAACTCTCCTGGCTCCTATGGCTCACACACTTTGCCACTGCGCACATTTCTTTGTGAGAGCAGAGGAAGAATGGGTGAGAAGGAGGATTTGGGGGTATTGAAGTACCTAATACAATGAAAAGCCACTTTGCCTTTTGTTTGCCTTGCATGACAGGGGACAAAGCTGGCCACAAGTGGGGCTTAACATTCCATTTGGCTGGAGGAGAGGAAAGCAGCTGGCACGGTGCAAAGGCCACACTGAGGATCTGTGGACACACCAGAAGGGGCATATTGGGTTTCTGAGGCCAGTAGGAATGTATGGGAACTGGGCCGGGGAGAAGAGTGGGGGTGCATTGGTGGTGGGCGCAGTTTGCTGAGTTGTAGGGGGAAAGGAAAGAGGACAGCCAGGTTTTTCTTAACTTCTGTGGTGCTGACAAAACTTCAGGGGAAAGGAAATAATGTCAAAGATAACACACCTTAAACTTGCACACATGTGAAGTACAGGGGCTAGACCACCACAGGCTCCCCCCACACTGGCAGCTTTCATCTAATTGATCTATCTTCACTCAATGGCTATATGTCACACACGCGCACACACACACACACACACACACACACACACACACACACACACACACACACGTAACATGGCATTTCAGCTGAAACAACCTATAATTTCAGAGAGATAGAGATGAAACAAAAGAAGAAGAAAACAAGAAAGAGAGAGAGAGAGAGAGAGAGACAGACTGCTTCACTTACTCTGGTCCTGCAAGGAGGGGAAGAAAACAAATTAGGGAAGAGAAAAGCAGAGGATAAAGAAGGACCCCATGTTGATTAGCTTGCACCGGCATGAATACCAATGAATGCAGCATGGATTAGTATTGCACACGTAAATCTTTCAGAAACACCTCTGGAACCTTCTCTCCTCTTATCTGAATTGTGGGAGGATTTCTCTACGAGCCATACTCTCAATGCCCAGCCCAGTCTCATGGCAGTTCGTGAAATGGTTACGTTATTGAATCTATTGATTCGTGAACACGACACTTTTTTTTTTCATGTAGTGATTACGAATTTTAATTTAATGTATTTAAATGGGAAGCATATTTCGTGACTTCAGCACGACAACGGTAGGGAGTGGTATGAAAAGCAGAAACAACACAGGACTTTCACCCCGGAGAGCGGGGATCGTGTCCGGCGTGTTACAGTTCCTTTCCACGTTATTCTCTTCCTAACCACAACCGTCCTGTTGTTGTGGCGTTTCATGTCCCCGTTGTTGCGTGCCACAGAGACCGCGGATCATGTCTCTGCGCCTGGGGATCGCGTCCCTGCACCCGGGGATCGCGTTCCCGCGTGATGGTCCGTCCCGTTGTTGTTGCCGGCGCGTGGCGTTTAATTTCCCCGCTGTGGCCGTGTGTGGCGGTCCGTCCTGTTGTTGTCGCCGGCGTGTGGCGTTTAATTTCCCCATTGTTGCGTCCCCCAGGGCAGCCCAGTGTCATGGCAGTTTGGGAAATGGTAACGTTCGATAATCGTGACCTGTACACAAAATAAACGAGAAAATCGTGACCTGTACACAAATCAATAAATCAAAATAACGTGACTATTTCACGAACTGGCTCAAGAGTACAGCGCAGTCAGAGAGGCTGAAGGGAAAGTGTGGGGGGGGGGGGGGGGGAAGCAGGAGGTGTCTTGTGTTGATTTACTCTGTCCAACATGGCGATTTCACTGTGTCCCTGCGGCAGTATCATACCGCTCCTTTGAAAAGTGAGTCAGGTACACATTGGGAGTGGAACCAGGAAGGGATAGCACGTATTGATCAGCTCAGTCCAACATGAATTCAAATGGAAGATTAATGACTTAACTTAAAGGAGAATTCCGGCCAATTTTTACGTTAATCTTGATTGCTGTAAATATGCGTGTACTTTCGATTGAAAAAAACCTGACCCGAATCCGTGCAGGCAACACGGAGTTTTAGAGTTTTAGAGTGCCTTTGTGCCTCTTAACAGACACAAAATGCAATTAAAATGTCTGTGCAACATGAACAGGGCCCTTACGTGACAACAAGATGCGTTTTCAACTCAGACATTGTTTTAATTCACCTACCCTGTCTCAATCCTTCTGGTAGCTAGCTGGCCCTGTTAGCTGCTAGCTACCAGCTGTTAGCTGCCGTCCGTGATAAGTGTGTTCAGCCAAAATATCACGGAGCAGTTCCGTGTGTATTTGTAGCTCATCCATTTTGTGTGTGACAGACAGACACACACACAGACAGAGAGACAGATGACAGTGTAAAAAGCTACCAAACTAACCAATAAATGGACTCGGAGGTGCACGGAGTGAAAGACAAACCTTTGCAGGTATAATTAGAGCCTATTGATTGCAGAGCACTCTAGCACTCCACCACTCTCCTAAATGGCTCTGTCTACAGTCCATGTACTATTCTAATTCATATGCTGATATATAGTGTAGAGCTTTCTTACATGTCCTGTTTGCGCGCACAGTACACTACAATTTACATCTTGATTTCTGGGATGGGATTGCCTGACTGCCATTAAGAAAAGAGAAGGAGAAAGTAGGGTAACACTTTACTTGAAGGTATCTACATAAGAGTGACATAACTTATGACAAAAACCGAATGACGCTTACTAAAAGAAGCGTTATGTCATAAACGTTTATGACTTGTTCATAATGTTTATGACACATTCATGACAGTGTCATGTTACTCTTGTGTAGATACCTTCAAGTAAAGTGTAACCGAAAGTAGTAACGTATATTGACATGACTTACATTGCTTTTTACAATTAACGCTTGGAATTATAAAGGCACTTGCCGATTACAAAATAGTACAAAATGTAAACCATACCATGGTGTTTCATTTTTACCATAGTGATGTTAAGTTCTGTGCCCAGGCTTCGGGGCGTGTGTCTTAAAGTGAGTCTGGCCTCTCTCCATTGACAAGTGTTAACTTCCTTTGTTGAAATTTAAAACTATTGGATCTGCCCAGAGCTACTCTGGATCTGCCATAACCAATCGCTAACATTTGGTCGTGATGTATGTCATGCGCATGTGCAACAAGAGGGGAGACTGTCAAGGCTATTAGCATTAGCACCGCTAGCGTTAGCCTTAGCCAACTCCTTCACCACTAATGGAGCAAGCTGGAAAATCAAACATTTCCCGAACCCCGTGGGGAGGAGGGCCACAACATCATGGCCACCAACAAAACTCATCAAAGATTGTTCTTGCTCGGGCTTTAACTTCTGGATATTCGGCAGCGTTGCCACAACGGACCGAATGGCTTCGCTTGCACCTTTCTAGCGCACGTCCTCAACGTCATCGTTCTCAGCCACTCCCTCTGTTCACTGATTGGACCGCCAAAAACTTTGGTCGAGAAAACCCAAGACTATACCGCAAACCCAGACGGAGTACTGAAGCTAAATGAAAATTGAGCAGAAGTACGTAGGAGGGCGGAGCCAGACTATTGTGTCCTGCTATTATTATATTATGACCAAAATTGATTGATTTACACACGTTTGATAGCCGCATTCCTCTCAAGGAAATCCGTTTATTATACAGTTATGTTAAGTATAGTACACCATCAAAAGAGACACACTATATTAGATAGATAGATACTTTATTGATCCCCAAGGGGAAATTCAAGGTCCCAGTAGCTTAAAGACATCACACACAACATACACATATATCATAAACAGGATGATAAAACAACAAATCTACATGAATAATATGGACAATAAAAGAAAAGATACTAAATAAAAAATCCACATGAATGTACTAAGGGATGTATAAGCATACATATATATATATATTAGAGATGGGCCGATACTGCCTAAAACGCTGGTATCGTATCGGGAAGTACTGGAGTTAATGCACCGATCTGATACCATGTTATAAAGCCCTAAAGAAAATCTACGTTAAAGTAGTTTATTTATGTTCTTTTTCCGTTATAACTGACTGTCAAACTGCAGAATAAAAGAAAGTTCTGGGGCGTTCATTGTTTGTGTTTGTTCATGTTTCACAAAGAGTTTAACCTGAGGCAACAAAGATAGAAATCATATCACATCCATACAGGGATAGTAGTATACAGTTGTTAAAACATAATAAAATATATCAGTACTCGGTATCGGCCGATACGCAAGTTCAGGTATCAGAATGGGTATCAGGAAGCAAAAAATGGTATCGGGCCATCTCTAATATATTTATATATATATATATATTGATATGTGATCCATTGTATCACTGATCACCTACATCATCTGAAATATATCGGCCAACAGGTTATATTGTGAGCAAATGAAGCCCTCGAGAAATGAACCCTTTTGTGAACCACTTTGCTGTGCTTCATGAGATAAGATAAGATTTTCCCGTAGGAAACTCGCCTTGGGCAAGGAGCGCTGACAACAGCTGCATACAAACACATGCATTAGATATCAACAGACAGTAAGTGCATAACAATATATAACAAGGCAACAATGTGTTTTAGGACAAGCAAAGAATAAATAAAGATCATACACTAGTTGAGAGGATGTTGCACAGGCCCTGATAAAGTATTGCACGTGCCCCATTGAAAAGTAAGTTTTGCATAATATGGGAATTACCCAAACAAAGAATGAAAAGAGTGACTATAAGAAATTGCACATGGTGAGTAAACATACACAGGTTACATTGGTTAAGGCCAGCACAGTGTTATATTGATGAGGACTGGACTGGTTGTTTGTCAGTAGTGCTATCGATGTGGGAACAAATCAAAGCTTAAAGGTCACATATTATGCTTTTCCGTGTTTTCTGTCATATCTACAATGTTATAATGTTGGATTTTCATGTTAAATGTATCATGTTTACTCTTCTACTCTCGGCTAAGTGTTACGCAACTCTGCTCCAAGTAGGCAGGACTGGAGTGTTTTTTTTAAGCCACTGCGGTGTTAACATTGTCCCATGTAACTAGCTACATGCTAACGGCAGTAAACAATGTAATCTTGGCTTCCAGTGTCGTTAAATTCTCCCCAATTCCGGGTCACGTTACTCCTGAAATATTTTCTGTTAGTAGTATTTGGTTTCATGCCTTTATTTGCGATTTTTGACTGTAGAAAGTGCTGCTTTGTTCCACTACAATCTAACCTTAGCATACTGCTAACTATTAGCTAAGTAGCTAATAGAGCTCCCACACCTAAAGCATGTGTCATTTCCACTGCGCCATCACCACCCCAGGTACAACGTCCTGCTATGTACTCCGTTGCAGTAGTTCCAGCTGCTACTAGTGAAACACGGAGCAGAGGCTCCGGAGATTCCAGGAAGTGCACTGGCCAATCAGAGCTGACTGGGCTCTGTCGGGAGGAGGGATTAAAGAGACAGGCACTCCTACAGAGCGTCTCATACAGAGGGTGAATACAGGTGCAGCAGCCATGGGCAGTATGAGAAAAATGTAATGTAAAAATGTGAAAAAAAGTGTTTTTAACATTAAAGCATGTAAACATGTTGCAAGGATAATCCTGAAAATGCTATATAATAGTTGCCCTTTAAGGCGGTTGCTTTTGCTCGATGGTGTTTTAAGCCCCCACCGTCGACTTCAAGGCAGCGCTGCGACCGTCGACTTCAAGGCACCTAACCCTAACCCTAACCCTTGCCTAACCCTAGTGCCTTCCATGCAGCGCTGCCTGGAAGACGTAGTTGGGGGCTTAAAACACCTAACACCGTTGCTTTTGCACCTACTGGCTCTATAGCGTCCGCCAGATGGGAGGAGTTCGTATTCATTGAAGAGAACGTGTGAAGGATCTTTCAGGATCTTGTGTGCATGTGTGATCACGATTGACTGAAAGATGATTTGAGGGGATGGGTGATGAGGCTTCACCTCGCCATCACTAATATTTACGCTGTTTCATCAATCATCTTTGTTTCCTTTTTACAAAATAATACAACTGCAGACGTGTTGTATTTGTGACGACGTGTAGATGTCTTATCTTTATTACCTCGAAATGTAAAAAGATTGACCTCCTAATATGTATTGGCTGACCTGGTTTAAATCAAAAATACAAAGTCCAAACATGCTACGTTAGCTGCTTAGGGAACCTCTGATAGCAGTCTCTTTTATGATGATGATAATTAATAGTTTATTTCGGGGGAAAAAAAAATACAAAAAGTATAAACAGAAAACACAAAAAGTATTTCACTATAAAAAAAGCAAGAATAAGCAAAATAAAAAAATACTCTTGAATAAATACTTTTTGAAATGTCCATACCTTTACATCTTTAATTACAAAAGTAACCCTTGTCAAAGTGTTTCTTCCAGAATAGCCGGTTGTGTCACAACAAGGTGTCACAGATGTTTGACATTTCTCTCATTTTGTATTAACTCTACAGAACTGCTCCATTGCCGAAGGAAAAATTTCGCTGGATTTCACTCTTTTAGGCCGGATGTTCGTCCCCTTCCTCTTTCTTTGTGTTGGCGTTCTAACCTCTGGTGGATTTCTGAGGACTATGGTTAACTGCTCCTCAGATCTCTGCAGGGTAAATCCAGACAGCTAGCTAGACTATCTGTCCAATCTGAGTTTTCTGTAGCAAGCAAGTTCCTTCCAGAGGCTATTTAGCAGAGGTACCGTGACTCCGTCTGGAGCTTAGCACCGCCCAAGAAGATTGTGATTGGTTTAAAGAAATGCCAATAAACCAGAGCAGGTTTTAATCCCATCCAGGAATGTTGTGTGGGATAACCAGACATATGTTGTATTTGTGACATTGACATACTCTATCATGTCTCATCGTAATTACCACGAAATGTCAAAAGATTTACCTCCTAACATGTGATGTTGTGGGCTGACCTGGTGTCCCAACCCCTCTGTCTTTCCGTATGCCACAGCATCTCGTAAGGCAGAGTGTGATGTAGGCCCGAGAGATATCTGTGAGTACGGCAGCAGTGTCCGCATGCCGTTGCACCCCAATTGCCACTGCGTGGCCTCCGTGTATTTGGGAACATGTCGACAACAAATGTTTTGATACAATAGGATGTTGAATCTGTCTCATCTTTTCAGTGGATTATTGCTTCAAGATATTCTCTGAGCGGGGGACGCTAGCGAGCAGGCGATGGAGTAGGCAGCACAAGCAACATGCTCTGCTGAATTTTGGGTTAAAAGCTCTTCTTAGGCACCTTATGTCAACAAAAAACTACGACACATCGCTCTGAGTTAATTCTTTTTCATTATATGTTACTTGTATTGCGATACCGCAGCGCAAATGGCCAATAATTTGCGAAAATTGCGAAAATTCAAGTTCACCGGAGGAGCCTCGGCAACTGGGCCCAAAGCTTCAAGCTCAAATGATTCACCACCTAGGTGTAGCACTAAGACACCTCAGCCTGATGACCAAATGGATGTCGCTGACCTGAAGGCAGAAATCCTCACATCGTTGAACATTGACATTGCTACGCTGCTCAGGTCGGAACTGAAAACCGCTCTGGCTGAAGATTTTGAAAACATCAGATCCGAGCTACAGGCAGTAAAAACGGAGCTAGCTAACAACACCACAGCGATTCGCTCCGAGGTGGAGACGTTGAAAACAACAGTGTCGCACATGGAGCAGGGGCTCTCATCACGTTCAGACGACGTAACTTCGTTGTTAACGAAAGTGGGGGAACTCGAGACAGAAGTTGGAAATCTGCGGGAGAAATGTCTTGATATGGAAGGAAGAATGAGGCGCTCCAACATTCGAATATTAAACGTCCCAGAGACCCCAGGCTCAAGCACACCGGAAGCTGTCTCCAAACTATTAAGAGAGGCACTGAAAATGGACAAAGACGTCCTGATCGACCGGTCTCACAGAGGTCTACAGCCGAGGAGCCAAGACGGTAAACCTTGTGTCATCGTGGCAAAAGTCCACTATTACCAAGATTGTGTTGACATCCTTCGCCGCACCAGGGAGTCCGGGCCGCTCCGTTTCAAAGGGACCGATATCTCCATTTTCCCGGACTATCCCTATCCCTATGAGTGAGAATAGCTACATTTTACATCTGAATAAGGTTGGTGCGGTCCACTCTCTAAAACACATCACTTTGACCGATACACTGTACACCACTACAGAGCCATGAGGCTGTGTGGCGGCTGTTCCAGATGGAGAAATAGAGAGCACCTAAGGAATCAAAACTGTGCTGTTTTTTCACTCTTTTATTTTGTTTACAACAGATATAATAATTTGACTGGTCGGAGTACTGTAGTGTGTGTCTCTCTTATTATTATTATTATTATTATTATTATTATTATTTCCCTTTCTATCTATGCTCAATGCTTAGGCAACAGAAGGAATTCTTTTTTTTTTTTTTGTTTATTAAAAAAACCTTTAAGTTTGAAATGTTTAATCCGTTATTCTCTAAGGTGCCTCATACAAAACTACGTTCTATATACAGCAGAGTTTGTTCTTTTAGAGCTAGTGTATCCTCACACAAGCACTTAAATGTGTAGATATTTTTGTGAGGGGTTTGGGAGTCACCTTGTTCTGACAGGTGAGGGTTGGGGATTTACTGTACCTGGGTTTACAATCACCCTTGTTTTTCCTTGGTTCATTGTTCATACTTACTTATCTTTTAAATGTCCTGTCAACATTCTAGAAAGTATAAATGCAGGCGGATGTAACACGCCACTAATCTTTCTCTGTTTTACTACGACTAACACAGATTTCTCAAACAGATCAGCTAATGTAACCTTTGTACGCTGGAATGTAAAATCCTTGAACCACCCCATCAAATGAAAGAAAGTATTGACTCATTTGAGTAAATTAAAGACGGGAATTGCCTTTCTTCAGGAGACACATCTCCGAACCTTTGACCATTTTCGACTCAGGGGAGGATGGATTGGACAATCATATCATTCTAATTTCCATTCTAAATCTAGAGGTGTGGCCATCCTTGTTAATAAGAATATCCCATTTGTAATGTCAAAGGTGGAAACAGACTCCTCAGGGCGTTACATAATTGTAGTGGGCAGGCTGTACAACGCACCGGTTGTCCTGGCCAATCTATATGCACCACATTGGGATGATAGTTCTTTTTTTATAAATTTCTTTGCTCATATCCCCAACATGGATACACATTATCTTATCCTCGGAGGAGATATGAACTGCACATTATCACCTACTCTGGACCGTAGCTCGTCTAGGACTGCGTCCAAATCCATTGCAGCCTCTCAACTGCAGCTTTTTCTTAATACTAATGGTATAGCTGATGCGTGGTATTTTCAAAATCCTACAGCTAGAAGTCACTCCTTCTTTTCTCTGGTCCACGGAACATATTACATTTCTTTTTGGATAAAAGCCTTCTTTCACTAATAAGAAAGTGTGAATATCACGCTATAATTATTTCAGATCACGCCCCTTTGTCGATGACTTTATGTATACCAATTTCGCATACTAACTATCACCCCTGGCGTCTTAATACTTTACTACTTTCAGATGAAATCATTTTCTTCCTCGAACATAACCAGACCCCAGGAATGTCTCCTTTAACAGTGTGGGAATCCATGAAGGCGTACTTGAGGGGACAAATAATATCATATAGCACACAACAAAGAAAACGTCACAATATGAAACTTGAACAGCTAACAAATGATATTCTCAAATTAGATACTACACTTGCTGTCACTCCATCCAACGATTTATTCAAACTGCGATTAACTCTTCAAACAGTGTTCAACCTGCTATCAACAAGACGCATTAAAAACCTAATAAATAAATGACAGAGTAAAGCATACGAATGTGGTGAAAAGACAGGGAAGATTCTTGCCCATCAGCTCCACCAGAAAACCGTGGATAGGACTATAGCTGAGATAAATGATGAATCGGACACTAAGCAAATAGATCATTCTGAAATGAATTCATGTTTCCACTCCCTCTTAAATTCCATTCTGAAGCTTAATTCAGGTTCCAGAGGGGCTATTGGGAAAATATACTCCCTACTAAATACATATAATTTGGAACCTTTGACGTCATTAAAGACTCAATGGGAGAGCGAATTGGGGTTCGAACTTCCTGAGGAGGTCTGGGAAAGAGGGTTAGATAGAATTCATTCCTCTTCAATCTGCTTACGACACACAGTTATCCAGTTCAAGGTTATGCATCGCCTTCACTGGTCTAAAGTAAGGCTAGCAAAGTTCACACCGAGCATCAATCCTATTTGTGATCGGTGTAGGCAAATGCCAGCCACCCTCTCTCATATGTTCTGGTTTTGTTCAAAACTAGATAATTTCTGGCAGTCAATATTTAAAACTTTTTCAGATGTTTTACAAGTACCTATAGAACTTTCTGCCATCACTGCCATATTTGGAATAACTCCACAAGACATTCACCTTAACCGCCAGGCAAAGAATATGATAGCTTTTGCATCTCTCATAGCTAGGCAGTTAATACTCTTTAAATGGAAGGAGAAACTTCCCCCAACCTTTAAGATGTGGATCAATGACATTCTACACCATTTGGTATTAGAGAAGATTCGCTATTCTACAAGAGGATGTATTCAAAAAATGTATGCTACATGGAAACCTTTTTTCAGTTATATAGAGAAATTAGATGTCACTAATATTGATGTTTCATATGACTGATCCTGTATTCTGTATAATTTGAAACCCATAAGGACCATTTATCATACTGTTTTGTTTTAATTAATATATATATATATATATAATTTGTTTTGTGTGTGTACATGTAATTTTGATACTTAGGTGATGCATATAATATAAGTGGTTGCATACAAGTTCAATCAATACTAGGTTATTGAATGGTACAGTAATATTGTTGCAGGGACAGGGCTCTGTTGGAGCGAAGGGGGGAGGGTATGGTGTTTATACTTGTAACATTTCTGTTCACCTATGCTTCTGAATTTATGTGCTTTGTACACTATCTCTCTATGTATAAATATCAATAAAAAGACTTGGAGCAAAAAAAAAAAAAAGATGTCAGGACAATCGGATGCACAACCAGGGGCGTCGGACTGGGGGGGAAAAAGGAGTACCAAGGACCGTTATTTGAGGAGGGCCCAAAAAGATGCTAGAATGAATAGCTCTGGCCCATAGAAAATGCCTTTCTACAGGGCCCAGAATTTTGTGCTACGCTCCTGTGCACAACTGCCAAGAAATTCACTGGAACTGAGTTACCTGGTATGAGTTTAAGATTCAAATGCAAACACACACGTGTTAATGCAAACATGGTCAAACACACCCACAGATGACAACCTTAAAAAAGACATTTAATTATTACTAACCTTGGACGGTTGACTAGCAGTTATCAATTTCTGTTCACTGACCACTGACAAGCAAAGACAACAGGCTCCACCCTCCTACAACCACGACAGCTGCAGCTGATTGGACAAACACTTTACTCGTGGGGATGTCTGCTCCCGGATTTTAAAACGGACCAACATGGCGGCTCGTTTGGAAACTTTTCACGAAATAGTTCACCGAAATGTGCACGAGAAAAAAACTGCACCTGCAGAATCTGTCTTCATTTTAGAAGGGTCAGTTTAAAAGATTTTCAGGAGTTTTCGAGAGGCAGAGAGTAGAGCTGGACGTCCCTGATTTACATAACGTAGCCTGGTTTCAACTTTATGCAAATATGGAGTGGGCAACTCGAAGCCCCGTCTCTTGAACGTTGCAGAGACACTACCAGAATGCACTGCCCGGCTGCAAACATAGACGATGAATGGGAAGCGTGAAAATGGCGCTTGCAAGTGGACATACCATAAGACTATAAGACTGGGAGAAAGTGAAAATGTTGATGAAGCAACAATTCAACATTCAAACGTAAAGACCACTGAAAGGATGTGACCTCACTGACATGCATCTCTTTTGCTTTTTTCGCAAGCAGTTAGTTTTTTTAAGACATTGGTCTGCTGTTATTTAACAACTCACGTTGCCTGAGTTTACTTGGCTGTGTTCCTCTTGTCTAGACATAAGTCATGCTGAATATTACTGTGACCTAATTATTACATTAAAAGCAGTTTAAGCACTGACGTCAGAGAGACATCTCTAATAAATACCTATGAGTGGCTCTCAACTAATTACCGCAACAGATTCCTCACCGAATGACTTGCCTCTAACCATAAATCATATTCAGCAACCCAGGCAATAACTTCCTTGTTGTTTTAAAGCTATTACTTGCATTCACATGTCTCATCATTCTGGCTCTTTAGCTCTTTCACACGACAGACTGTAATTTATGACTGTGAATTGTGCAGAGCAGTGTTTAAATCTGGACACGATCCATCTGAGACTCATGCATACGGAATATTGATTATATAACTATTAATTGTAATTCAGCAAAGCATTGGCCACCAAGGTAGCAATATAAAATGACCCACTTTTTGTCCACACCTACTGGATAGGTTAGGATAGGATAGGATTATGTAAAGTCCCTGTTTTATATTTTGAATCACAGCGAATTATTAAAGCTTTTGTCATTGATCAACAGAAAGAGACTCTTCAGTGTCAAAGTGAAAACATTTCTACAAACTTAGTATAGTATAGATCATAGAGGGTTGGATACGTGTGAATCACTGGAACACATATGATATCCTACACATACATCTTTACGGTGACATTTTGCAGACAAAAGGTGGCACCTTGAAGTTACCGACAATTCAGTGATCGTTGCACTTGAGTTTAACTGGGTGAAAGTCTTGTGTTTTCTCCTTAACTTCTTCAGGACATGAACACCTGTTTCCTGGTGAAAGTCTTGTGTTTTCTCCTTAACTTCTTCAGGACATGAACACCTGTATCCTGGGTGAAAGTCTTGTGTTTTCTCCTTAACTTCTTCAGGACATGAACTCTGCTCCACGGCTTTAAAGCCCTGTGTTTTAGGAGCCAAAAATAAATACATGGAATATAGATGAATTACAGTGCTTTACTTTTTGCAGCTATATGTACGAATAGTTGATAAGATAAGCCTGATTATTCTGTTGCATTTTCAGCAGAATGGATTAATGAACTGTTCATTGTTGACAATACATGTAATTTACTACTAAAATAAAATCCCCACTAATCTTGGCTTCAATGGCTTCATCATTGTCGGAACAGATTACTCTTTTGAACACCTGCCAATAAATGTCAAACACACCCAGAATGACACTTAGTAATAGTTGCCTAGTAGACATCACTCAGTAGTTACAATCAAATGTATCATTAACTGGCTCACCTAGGAAGATTCCAGCAAAAACAAGGCTTGGTGTGAATTCTGGATGACTTCAAACAGGATTATATAATGAAATATTTACTCACATGTTCAGGTTAGCTTTTTTGTAACTACAAAGTTGAATTTGGTTTGGGATGAGATTGTTGTTAAAGGGGTGATAGAATGATTTCACACTGTTCCTTAAAGTCTCCTAATAGGTTATGTAACATTGGTTGGGCTGAAAATGGCACGGGTGCTATTCTATGCTCCCTAATGCAACACTATGAAATTGCCCTTGATTGAAAGGAGAGGTTTTCTGCCTTATATGGTATGCTCATGAATATTTAGATGAGCTGCGCACTGATTGGTTGGTTTACAACGAGCAAAGCTCCAGAGCACAGACACACCGGGGGATGAACAACACACAGCCCAGCAACACCATCCCTTTTCTTCCTTTTGAGTCTGACTTTCTCAGCGCCACCTTTCCCTTTTCCTTTTTGGCTTTCCATCATTAGACTCACACACTGTCTGTTAATGTTACCAATAGACTTTCAAAGACACACACACACACACACACACAGACACACTGCTGCCTGCAGCACACCCAGACACAGAGACACACAGAGACACACACACACACACACACACACACACACACACACACACACACACACACCGCCCGGTCTTTGACTTCTAAATGTGCAGCGGGCTGCCCCGGGGTTCGGGAAGCCCGCGGCCGCTGCCCGGTAACGTTAACAGACAGTGTGTGTCTAATGATGCCCGCTGCTGCGGCCCGCGGTACGGGTTGAGCAGAGGCTGCACAGTTTGACCGGCCCTCGCGGCGTCGAAACACTACTGGCCCACCGGGAAAAGTCCCGACTCTCCCACTCGCCACTCCGTTACTGGTTAAGTGTATATCAGGGAACATGCCTGCCACACTCGCAGTTACCCGGTAACTAGACCACCAACTACGCTGACCTGACGGAGCTCCACGACCGGCAGCTTATGGTGCTCTGTACTAGAGCTTAGATCAGCCTAAAAAAATCAAGCCCGACGCTACCCGAGCCCGAGCACGTTGTGTCCGAGCCCGGCCCGGCCCGGCCCGGCCCGGCCCAACACATTAACTGTAATTATGAGCCCGAGCCCGATTTAAACCCGACACTTTTTTAATACGTGGGCCGTTATAACTGACGTTCTCAACTACAATTCTGAGTTGTTTGAACTGCAGAAATCGGTTTAGAATTATCTTAATGAATAATGCGACAAGGACGAAGCATTTACACTGCGCTGTTAGTTTATTCAGAATGGAACGGATCGCAAATGGGTCTGAATGAAGAAACGTAAAAAAAAGAAACAATGATGAACAACATATTGTTGTCACTGCCCACAACTTGTTTAAACTGCTTCCATACCTCCGACTTTCCTCCACACTTGCTCAAAGGTAATTCTCCTGTTTTTCTTTTTTTCTTTACATCTTCAAGCTCCATGTTGCACTTAAGATACACAATACAGCCCAGCAGGCCCGGTGTGATGCGAGGAGGAGACTCCATGCATGACACGTGCTGCATTTGCAGCCTAATTTTTGTACACATTTGTTACTTTTATATAGCCTATATATATATATATATATATATATATATATATATATATATATATATATATATTTATGGATCTCGTTCTTTCGGTCATGACCCAGCCTTCATGACCATAGGTGAGGGTAGGAACAAAAACTGACCGGTAGATCGAGAGCTTTGCCTTCTGGCGCAGCTCTCTTTTCGTCACAACGGTGCGATAAATTGAATGAAATACCGCACCCGCTGCGCCGATTCTCCGACCAATCTCCCGCTCCATTGTCCCCTCACTCGCAAACAAGACCCCAAGGTACTTGAACTCCTTCACTTGGGGTAAGGACTCATTCCCTACCTGGAGAAGGCACTCCATCGGTTTCCTGCTGAGAACCATGGCCTCCGATTTAGAGGTGCTGATCCTCATAAGGTAATGGATAAAACATAAAAAAGAATTTAAAAAAATTGCTTGATCAAGGGTCCGGCCCGGGCCCGGCCTGGCCCGAGGATAGTGGCGGAAAATAACCGAGGTCTGGTCGGGCTCGGGTCGGGCCCGGGCCGAGAATCTAAACTCTACTCTATACCCAGCGCACACTCATCTTTTCTGGGGTAACTGAAACAACAACTACCGCTTACCTGGAGCACCACGACTGGCAGCCCGCAATGAAATGTGAAAAGTGTCAGCATTCCCTGCACAGCCTGGAACACTGCATTTACAACCGTGGTTCATTTTCAATATCCTTGAAACTTCCAAACTTTCTTCTTTGTAATTCCCGTGGAATTGCACTAAACTAAACTAAACTAGTGTCAGATCTGCACGAGCTACATTTAGAACACCAGCTGGTCTCAGAACAGTGGGTCTGTAGCTATGTAAATTTTGGGGCGTGACAAAGACCAGAGCCAAATAAGTCACAGCCACCGAGTTGACGTCAACTATTAGATTTGTTGGGATTTGCCCGTTTTCAGAGGCAGTTTCAAATTGTGAGATTTGCAGAGGAAAGAGGTGTCAATGTGAGTTAGAGGTTCTATGTATGTCCTAGTTACCCACCGAACTGTCATTATTCAACTATGACAAGGTAAACTCAGTTTTGCATTCTATCACCCCTTTAATAATGACTAATATATCCTTCAAAAACGTAATAATTGGTGCAGGGCTTTTATACTGGACTTAAGTACTTACATTTTCAGATAATACTGCATCCAGCTGTACATTCAATGGCCTTTTAAATAGGAAACCTGTTGTTGCAAAGAAAGCACAAGATGTTGCGTGCTGACCTTGGACTTTCTCCGACATGGTCTGGTGAGCATGCCCATTTAGGGGTGAATACAATAGGCTCGTTGGAGATGAGCCAGGTCTGCGCAGAATCGATCACCGGCAATCGCCGCCCAATGCATGCCGGTTAGATTTGTGTCCGACTTGATCCCGACTTGCTCTGACGTCATGCACACGTGGGCAACGATAAGCTCACAAGATCAAGGCGGCCGCAGTTCTGAGATGCAGGCAGCGCAGTTGCTTTTCACTGACTGCAAGACCCAGACGGACCCAGGGGCATGCTGGGAAACGCCGGCCTCTCAGCTGATCTAACAGCTGATTGGTTCAGAATCGACTCAACATGATGACATTTTATATAAACTTTCTTTTATTTTAATTGGAGGGATTTAACTATTTGTCTGATTTAAAGGCGCATTCTGTACAGAACACATGTTGTGTGACTGGTAGTTACGTTTAGAAGTCAGAGAGACTAAATCTGATCAGATTACAGATCATCTACAGTGTGTTGTTAATTAATATCAGCAACAGATCACATGTAGAGCATTTTGAGAGCTACTCTTGCATAATTAAAACAACTGGAGACTGTGTACAAGCTGATATATGGGTCTGATAACATTTTATTAAGTCGGAATCGGACCACAGTGTTTCTGTCACTTCCTGTTCAGCCTGAAGGCTGAGTATTTTAAAGAGTGTTTCCTCATTTAATGCTTTGGCTTCCTGCCATTGTTTCTTTGTGCAAAATATGGATCATTTTTAGAGGTTAGGTTAGAAGGGGGATACCTGATTATCTAAGTAAAATTAGCTTGCAGATAACCCTGAGAATAGAGTAGCACAATCACAAATCTTGAACTGCGGCTTGATTACCCATTAGATGCTCTGATTGAGAACTTAAAACTGCAGGCGTCTTATAATAAACAAAAAGGTAATTTTACTGTTTGCTCCCTTACCCGGAAATGACCCGGAAGTATCGTCCATGTGGATAAAGTGCTCCTGTCTTTTGGCCTCAATGAAAGAAAGTTTCCTATTAGACCAACCACTTAAAAAAACTGATCCGAACAGCCAAATCCACGTTCCTGCAAGCTAAACTATGTTCCGGTTATCAACACTTCACCTTACTTTGATGGCGCGGCAACTCCCCAACACATATCCCAGAAGTTCTTGCAGAAGCAACATTTGAAGTGACGGCCAGTGCTGGGATGTAATTAATTACACTAGAAAGTAGTTCTGGTAAATGATCTGAAAGCTATGCGGAGCATGTTGCAATTATTATGTAAGTCATACAATACAATAATTACTTTTTGGCACAGGAAGGAGAAGGGAATTTTCCTTTCTATTTTGTTTACAAGTGACACACATAGCTGTGCTGTTTGGTATGAGGATGCAAATACACGTATCATGCAAATGCGCCAACACACCCACAGATGAAGACGTAGCGTCACTACTTGTCACAAGCATATAAATTGCAGCAACTGCAGTCAGTAAAGGCAGTCTCCTCACAGGTTGAACACTAACATCAGACAAAATGTTGTCCTTCTGACAGGTAAGGGGCTGTTCGTTATTTATATAAAGTGCCACCGGAGGAGTTTTGGGATCTTTAGTAAAATTAGACTTGACCCTCCCTTCGCCAGTAAAAAAAAGTTCTATGACCCTCCAAAATGATTGTGAAAAGAGGCATGACCCTCCCAATCAATTTATGTATGACTTCTGTACTGGTTAGCACTTGGCAAAGATGTGAAGGTGCCCTTTATTTTTTACAGCCATGACTTAGATGATTTAACCTCTGCCTTCTGATCTTACACATCCCACTCCTCTGTTATGGTGTGGTGGCCATTTCAGTAGATTTACTCACTAACATTGTTGTGGAAACACAATAAGCATGGAAACTAAATGCACACTTCCTGCATTACTTCAAATACTAAGTTACTCCTCTAATTAACTAGTATTCATCTGAAATAAAACAATAAAACATTGAGACCATTCAGCAAAGCACACTGGGTAATTAATTCAACACACAAACTGGTTGCTATGGACTCGTCACTAGGCTTCCTCTGTCATTGTATATGTTAGCATAGGTAAAGCTGCCAAAGCTGAACATTATCCAAAACATTATCCAAAACATATATGTTTATTTTTAAAGCAGATTTTAAATTACATTGTAACAATTTAACAATTCGCCCTCATGAAATCCAATCGCGGCACGGCTGTCTTGGAATGCAATAGACAGACGGTGGCGGAATGCCCCGACACTTAAAGTCAACTAAAATGTAACAGTGAACACTCAGTGTTGGACCTCCAGTCTGTTGAGATGCCTCTCCAAACGCAGAAACGAAACAGTCACACCATAAAACGTTAAGACACGTTGAGAAAAAAGATTTTGCTGTAATCCAATGACACGAAAAAAAGTAATCCACAGCGATCAGTAGATCCACAAAAAGGTAAATGATACGGTGTATCCAGCAAGGCCTACGCATTCACCAGCCAGCTCCAAACAGGTGAACGAGGCCTCTCCACATCGCTGTTTAAACAAAGTGGAATAAATGTATAAAAGTCCAAATCTACATAAAACCCGCAATCAATTAGTAAGCTGACATCACATTTATATACATGGCATTTAGGAAACCTTTATTGCAACGTTGGCACGGCAAGATGTCCAGACTAGTGCAACAGTAACTTTAGTTTTTTGCGTCCTGCTGCTCCCATCATCAGCCAGGTTATATTTTTTTTACTAAAGCAGTATATGAAATCTGATGTATTACCTACCACCATTTAGTTGTTTTGTGTTATTTAAAATATTTATAAAATGTCTGGTCATGCCAGATGTAATTATTCCACTAATTGTTTAATTTTTTTCAATGCAATTACCCGTTTAAGCCACCAGGGGGGCAATGCTCCTCCTGCCCCCCCCCAGCAAACTCATGGGTCAGACCCATCTGGTAGCGGGGGCCGAGACTGAGAGCTACATGGAAAAATATGCACCAAACAAGCCACTTTGAAATGTTGCTGTTTTCATTAATACAAAAGTTGTGTGACACCCCTCCCTCCGCCCTACACTAAAACATGTTGGGTGACCCTCCCCTCAACAAAGAATAAAAAGACATGACCCTCCCCTATTTTCCTCCGGTGGTCCATTCCATAAATACCGAACGGTCCCTAAGAAACTCGACCTCTTTTTGTAACTGACACTGAGGGAGGAGAGTATGAAGTGCTGAGAGAAGGGATATTACTTCTATAACTGTGTGTATCCCTTTGCAAAGATAAGACTGAATCACCTGAAATCCTGCCAGCCGCATGGGGAGTTCATCAATTGTTGGTGTTGCTAAAATATAGACTGTTTGTATGAAGTTGGTGGTGATGATTATTAACCCATTTAACCACATGTTGTTTGCAGCTGGACACAATGCGCAGAACTATGACAACAGTTTGAGAGGCATTTTGCATCATGTTTGTCCAGATAAACATGTCTCAGATGAATAGGTAAGTTGCACATGAAGATGAAACCATATATTCAACTTCTGTATTCAGGAGAGTTATCAGTCTGCACATTTAACTATTTATTATTTTCTATTTACTATTTCACTAGTACGTCTGATGCTTCCATTAAATCATTTTGATTTATGTCAAAGCTCCTACAGTCCCAAAAACAAGATCGCCAATGGAAGATTGACTGAAAGGCCTTCGGCGCTACCATAAACTGCTCCTGGTCCGTTTCCACAACTTATATAAAGAACTGAAATAGAATTGCCCGGCCAATCATGTGGTTGCTGGTGTCCACAATTACAATCCAATTACAGCAGCGCACATGGAGACAGAAGGTTGGTGGCTTTGTTGAAATGATGCATTAAAGCAGCCATATTATGCTCATTTTCATGTTCATAATTGTATTTTAATGTTGTACCAGAATAGGTTTACATGGTTTAATTTTCAAAAAACACCATATTTGTGTTGTACTGCACCGCTCTCTCTCACTGCTGCAGATCCTCTTTTCAGCTGGTCTCTGTTTTAGCTACAGAGTGAGACCTCTTTTCTTCTTCTTCTTCTGTACTATCTTTCATTGCACTGCACATGCCCAGTAGCTCAGATGTAGATCATGTCAGCTAGCTAGCTCCATAGACAGTAAAAGAAAGGCTGTTTCTACAACTTCGGTCAGTTACAAGGCAGGATTAGCTGGGAGACTTCTAAATGAGGGCGCACATGGAAGTAGTTCTTTTGTAGATTATGGTGAACTTGTGTGTGTTGTAGCAGTGCTTTGCTATTGAGAACGAGGTAGCATGCTAGCGTTAGCATGCTAGCGTTAGCCATAGCGTTAGCCATAGCGTTAGCATGCTAACGCTACGAGCTAATGGTTGAGGTTAGCCTGCTCGTTTCGGCTTGTGACGTCACAAGCCGTGCCGATTTTGAACAGCTCACCCAGAGACTGAAGGCAGGACACATTCAGAAACCGTATCTCACTCTAAACAGCATGGATGGATTTTTTTCAAAGTTTGTATGTGTGTGGAAGCACCAGAGACACAACATAACACCCCAAATCCCAGAAAAAGTGATTTTTTCATAATATGGGCACTTTAAAACCTAACACTATTGTCTGGTGAATGATTTGAGAAGTTTAAATAATATACAAGCACAGTTATACTTAATTACAACTGAGAGGATAAGTTTATTGTTTTAAAATATATTCATACTTGTTTTTCCACTTATAAATGAATCAATTAAAAGCTTGGTAAATACAAATGTTTACAGGTAAATAAACTGATAAAATGCACACATAACTACATAATAAGCAGAGGTCTAAAATCCATCAACAAACACCTTCAGTGAATACAGCACACTCTTAAAGGAGAGAAGGTGAATCTTTTGTTCTTGCCTTTACTACTAAACAAAAAATCAAAGATACACAAAATGATAAACCTTCAAGTGCAGGTTGAGTTAAACGTTCCCGTTGTTTACTGTATTAACATATTTAAATGTAAATCAGAATGAACATAAACAGTCTCCTTTGATAGCTAATGTAAATGAACACCTTGTTTCTATTTCAGATGGAAGTTTTACTGCTGTCATGTTCCTGATTTTGTCACGTTCAACTGCCAAAAAACACCAATGATCAACTACTTTACGGAATACTTCAGCTGGACAGTCGTCAGCGGCAACTTCGTACCTGGAGTGAAAAGCTCCTTTGATGTTTCAACACAATTATTCCTAATAACAATGGAATTACCAGTTTGCAAATGTTCTTGTTTCTCGTTGACAGGAACCATCGATGGAGTTTCTCATATTGCAGGGGAATGTTTAGTGAAGCTACCAGAAAAATTGGATCCTTGACAAGATGTTTTTCTGTGCTACAATAACACACTGGGTTGATCTCTGAATTAAACCATATTAAGGAATATTTGTGTGCCGCTGCTGCTCGTGCACCAACCAAGACTTACTGTATGACGCATTCTTAAGTGTGCCTGATGTATTTGTTCTGTGAACCAAATGCATAATATAATAGTGAGCATGAAGGATCAAGACATTATCCAGAACGTATCTTTATCAGTCTGAAAGTGTAGCAGGATCAATAATCATCTGCCAAACATGTTTTCCAAGCAATAGTTCACCAGAAGGGTGCCTACTTAATTCAGCACAGCCATGTTGGTATGTAGACTATCAACACATTCTCATGAACAGGTTCATATATCGTACAAAACCTAATGCACAACAGTTTGTATGACGGTTAAGTTCAGTGGTCTTTACAGTTACATTTAGCAGAGAAAAGGTAACGGTTAGCCGGGTACAGAGCACCGTGAAGGGACGGTCGTTTCAGAGGCCATTACAGTTATGTTTAGCCAACAAAATGTGACGGTCGTTAATGCAGTGACGACAGTTAAGTTTCGGCACCAAAATGACTAGTTAAGATTAGAAAAAAACATTGTGGGTGAAAGTCTTTCTGCTTTATGACCCACCCATCCACACCGACCTCTTCCCTATGCGGATGTTCAACAGCAGCCTTCAATGTGCTGCTGACAGTAATAAATACGTAGAATACATACCAATTACAGTGCATTGCCTTGCTATCAATGTCCATATGCCACCTGCACGTTGGAGTCGGAGATATAAGACAGTGGTTCCCAACCTGGGGTCCGGGCACCCCTCAGGGGGGTGGCAAAGATCACAGGGGGGGCACAAGTCTTTATCTGATTTGAGGTTGAGGTAAAAAAAAAAAATATTTGCATGTTAAACAAATTATGATAATATACTAGAATATATAATGTATACAAAAGTCTGTAGGCCTATAAAAACTATGTATTTTTGTTCTTGCTTAAAATTGTAGGCAGGCTACTTAGTAGGCCAGACCTCCGGGACCTCTTAACCTGGGACCCTGCTGTCATCAAGTCAGCTGCTAGCTGTTAGCTGCTATCATCCTCGTTTTTCCTGCCGCCACGGCATCACTATTTTATGAATGAAACATGGCAGAGAAATGTAAAAGTGCTGATAACTCCTCTGTATCAAAAAAGAAAGTAAGGCTCTATCTCGAGAGTTACCTCCACTTCGGTTTCGGGGGGGGGGGGGTCTCAGCTTTTCTTAGACATGAGTAGGGGTGGCGCCAAGGAAAAAAGGTTGGGAACCACTGATATAAGAGACTCATTGCACTTTATTATAGTGATAGCTTTGTAACCATCACTCGTGGGGAAGTACTGGACTACTTTTATAAAGATCAGAACTGCTGATTAAAGATCATTAAGGAAGTGCCCCTAGTTTAACAGAGCTGGCAGGTTTCGATATGTCTCAAGTTGGATTTTATGTCTTATGCAATGTCACTCCTGGTGTTTTATTAGGTTTGTAACATTAAATACTTGACAAATGTTTTACAATTAATTGCTGATCTATAATAGATCATCGTGTCATTCTCTATCAGGTGAAACATGCTTTTGTGATTTTATTTGTGAAGTGGACTCGGCTTAAATACTTTGATATCTCCAAGGTGTGTATGTATATAATGTAAATGTTTAAAATTCTTTTGTTGATTTGAATGCTGATTACTGTACAAAAGACTTTATTTGCTGAACTGTGTTTCATTTACTTGGAAATAAAGTCGACATGAATTATAATATCTGAGTTTCTGAGCTTAATCCCCTGGGTCATAAACACTCCTCACATTCATATTAGTAAAAGTGGGCAAATTAATATTTATATTTTCTCATAACACTGAGTCTTTCCAACAGACAACTAATATGTCAACCCAGTCTCATGGCAGATCGTGAAATGGTCACGTTATTTAATCTATTGATTCGTGTTCACGGGGGCGTTTTTCTCGTTTTTTTCGTTGTGGCCAGCACGAAAATGTAAAGTAATGTATTTCAATGGGAAGCATATTTCGTGATCACAGCACGAATACGGTAGGGAGTAGTATGAAAAGCCGACAATCCACGTATGGAGTTTGGTCGGGGTGGTGGATGGGTCAAACAATACAGGACTTTCACCAGGGAGACCGGGGATCACGTCCCGTTATTGTCGCGCGTCCCCCGCAGCCGTCTCCCGGCGTGTGTGGCGTCCTTTCCCCGTTGTGTTTTTCCGAAACCCAACCTCTGAATAGATGGTTCCCATTTCGTGCTGGCCACCATGAAAAAAAATGAGATAAACGTGTTGTTGTACACGGATCGATAGATTAAAAATAATGTGACAATTACACAAACTGCCGTGAGACCGTGTTGTATATGTTCACTAAACTTTAATGCCAGCAACCAACTTCAACAAATGCTCTGACAACACAAACACACTTTGTCTATGTTATGGGACTTATAGAAACAGAAACATCAGACAGTTTCTACCTATGTTATAGGACTTATAGAACCAGAAACATCAGACAGTTTCTACCTATGTTATGGGACGTATAGAACCAGAAACATCAGACAGTTTCTACCTATGTTATGGGACTTATAGAACCAGAAACATCAGACAGTTTCTACCTATGTTATGGGACGTATAGAACCAGAAACATCAGACATTTTCTACCTATGTTATGGGACGTATAGAACCAGAAACATCAGACAGTTTCTACCTATGTTATGGGACTTATA
The DNA here is from genome assembly GCF_008315115.2 of Sander lucioperca. NCBI lineage: Eukaryota > Metazoa > Chordata > Actinopteri > Perciformes > Percidae > Sander > Sander lucioperca. The sequence goes on from NC_050178.1 coordinate 27,154,173, forward strand.
GAACCAGAAACATCAGACATTTTCTACCTATGTTACGGGAGTTAAATTATTTTAAAACACAACGTGTCATGGTTGTGGTTTTTCCTGTTTTTTTGTAGTCTCAGTTTTTCCTATGTCATGTCTTGTTTGACTTCCTGCCTTGTTTGTTTTCCCGCCTTTGTGATTGTCCGCCCCGCCCTGATGTGTTTCACCTGTTCTTCAGCCCTCATGTCACCTGTCCCTCGTTACTACTCTTGTTACCTTGTGTATTTAGTTTCTGTGCTTTCTTTCTGTTGTCCGGTCATTATCGTTCATGTGTCCTTTCCGTTAATTCCCTGCTGCGCTCCTTTTGCAGTTTGATTCCTAGTGTTTTGGGTATTCCTAGGCTACATTTACATTGCTACAGTTTGGTTTAAAAGGGAATATCTTCTATTACGTATCCCCCTCTCATTTCCCCTGCTCTGGCGTTTCCCTCTCTCATTCCCCCTGCTCTGGCGTTTCCCCCTCTCATTCCCCCTGCTCTGGCGTTTCCCTCTCTCATTCCCCCTGCTCTGGCATTTCCCCCTGCTCTGGCATTTCCCCCTGCTCTGGCATTTCCCCTTCTCATTCCCCCTGCTCTGGCATTTCCCCCTCTCATTCTCCCTGCTCTGGCGTTTCCCCCTCTCATTCCCCCTGCTCTGGCGTGTCCGAGCCCCTAAACCGGAGACATTTGGAAACACTTCTGACCCGTTTTGGTTTGGAATCTGCGGGGTTGTACAGAGACCTTTGGCAACACCGACACTGACGCCAACGTTTCTCCTCCTGATTGGGTCTTATCGGTCACGACGTCTCGTTCTCTGAGACTAATGCTACTGACGTTACCATGGCAACTACCAGCAGCGGGGCGGAGTCTCCACGCTGCCTCCTGTTTATGTCCAGTATACCAGAATGTAGATGAGATATGAGGTTTGGACGTGTTAGTTTAAACAGAGATTAGTTCTTCAGTGGATGAGAGAGTTCTTCTTGGAGATGAAAACATGCTAAAAACGTAGCGGTGTAAATGTAGCCCTATAGTCTTCTGGTTTCTGAGTGTTTTGTCATGGTTGTGTATGTTCTGTTGCCTGTTTTATTTTGAAGTCTGTCTTTTCTCCCTGGTCATGTCTTGTTTTACTTCCTGCCTTGTGTTTTCCTGCCTTTTTTGATTGTTCTGCCCAGCCCTAATGTGTTTCATCTGTTCCTTTCCCTTGTGTCACCTGTTCCTTGTTTAACCTCGTTACCCTGTGTATTTAGTCTCTGTGTTGCCTTTCTGTCTTGTCGGATTATTGCTTGCTTTTTGCTGTTGTATGCTGTCTCTGTTCTGTCGTGGATTTCTGTTTTTGTCATGCCATGCTACTCTTGCCTGGTTTGGTATGTATTTGGTGTTCCAGCTTGTTCCATGTTCCTGGTTTTTGTATCATCTGTATTTTTGGGATATTTTGCCTGTTTTTCGAGGACTCTATTATTAAATCTTTTGAACGCAACTCGGCTCTGTCTTAACTGCATTTGGGTCCAAGCCTCGCCTACATTCGCCTCAGTCATAACATGTTTTGGACTTTTGTTGGATATTCCTTATGTTTTTTAACTGCCTGCTTCAGGACATCTTCCGTTGTAGCCGTTTTTAGGGTCCAAAAAAGGGTTGGGACATGATGATATTGAACAGAAGTGATGGCATGCCATTAGCTAAGAAATATAAATCACAATGCAACAAATGAGATTTAACAAAAACAGCAACAAAAGCAACACAGCTCTCACAAGAAGATAGAATTTGTAGAGCTACAAACCCAAAGAGCGGGGCGGATGGAAAAGGGAGGGGAGGAAATAGGAAAAAATACATCAAAGAGGGGGTAATGAAGCTTGTCCAATCCGGAAGAGCCACATAAGAAAACAGAGATGCAGTGATTGTGGTGGGGCTGCCGAGGGAGAGATGGGGATGAATTATGATGAAGTTGTGGGTGATGAAAAGGGGAGCGGGAAAAGAGAAACACATGAGCCAGGCAGCAGGTGGATGATATCCCTTTGCTATTGTCAAAGTCACTCCTTCTCCCTGTTCTTTTCCCCTTTTATCTCCATTTCTCCCCCCCTTCCTCCCCTTCTCTTCTTTCTCTCTCCTCTCTGTGTCCGGTGAAGCGTAACCTGGCCCTAAATGGGAACAGAGGTAGCAGTGATCACGCTGGTTTTCTCCAGCAGGGCCCCTTCCTCAGCTCATTAAGCCCACAGCAGAGCTCTACTTACCTGCCTGGGATACAGCGGGCTTTGGAGAAAGAGAGGGATGAGAAGGGAGAGTACGGGGAGATGCAGTCGGCTTTCAGGGTGGGGGGGAGTTGGGGAAAAAAAACAGAGGCTCAGTGGATGAGAGAGATTACACTCAGTAAAAGAAGAGCTTTATGGTTTGAGCAGTGTAGCGACTCCAAGAATCCTGATTCTGATCCTTTAAACTTGCACATAACAGTGTGTGTTTGTTGCTCCAAAAACACTGAGAGCTAACTGACGGAAGAGACACTTTTGGTAGTAAAGATTAGCAAAACATATCGCTACATATTTTGTCCAAAAAAACCCTTGATTCCTTGATTTATCCAGTCACGGCATAACCAACCCTGGGGAAACTACGTTACTCTTGTGTAAGTCTAGGATTATTACAGAGCTTAGTTTTGCTCATACATTTGAAAACTACAAAGCTAACCGCTTATGCCAACCTAACGCCAAACGACTTTGCAAGTGATTACGCTGGCGCAGGCAAATTTCCAATCTGAGACTGAAAAAAATCTTGCAAGAGTTCGGGCAGCAACGCTAACGCTGGTCGTAGCTAGCTTGGTTACATTGTTCCGGGGAATAAGGAGGGCGAGTAGGGAGATGCACTTGGCTTTCAGGGTGGGGGGAGTTGAAAAAAGGGATTAAAAACAAAATAGAGACTCAGTGGATGAGAGAGATTATACTCAGTAAAAGAGCTCTAATGTTTGAGCAGTGTAGTGACTTCAAGAATCCTCCAATTCTGATCCTTTAAACATACACATAACACTGTTTTTAGCCCCAAAAACCACTGACAGCTAACTGACGGGAGAGACATTTTTGCTCGCTAGCAGGTTTACTTCAACTAACCCTTAGTTTCTTACCCCTTGTATCCTGATGCGGTGTAATTCTTTTCTTCCCGATGTGTAAAAACAGAAACACACTGCCAGTCTTTTTATGAACTCTTCTTTATTTCCTACAAGTACAAATGCTGAAGCTTCTAATCTAAATTCCAACAGGAAAACGTCCAAAAAAGCGACAAAACCGTGGCCGGGTTGGTTCAGTGGGTGGAGCAGGCGCACATGTATTTGGAGGTTTGTGCCTCAACGCAGAGGTCCAGGGTTCGACTCCGACCTTGACGATTGCCTGCGTGTCTTGCCCCTTTCTCTCCCCTGTCTCACCTGTCCATTAAAGGCAGAAAAGCCCCCCCCCCCCAAAAAAGCGCCAAAACATTCAAAAGATGCGACAAGTGTTGAAGAAAGCATCAAAACGTTCAGAAAAAAAAGCAGCAAAAATATCAGAAGCAGCTACAACGTCGAAAAAAGCGTCTAGAACGTCCAAAAAACCATTATTTTTACAGTGTATGGGTGTACATCTGAGGCAGAGCATCACGGTAAAGACTGACCACAGTGCAGCATGAGGACAAATTTGTCCCTATTAATTTTCTATGGGAGACAAGTGAATGTTTATATGCATGCATGTCTTTTATTGTGTCCTTGCCTTTACTGTGCTAGAGTGATTTATGTAATTATATACTGTAGGTGTAACCTTTTATGTCTGTGTACTGTCTGTTTCTGCTTTGCATGTTTCCATTAGTGCCTAACAATGCAGAACGATGTCTTATTAAATGCACATTTTAACATTGTTTTATTGCTACTTCAGTGTTGACATGATTTCATTAGTAACCTACCTAACAATGTAGTTTAATTACATCAAGTATGATTGTTTTATTTAGTGCTGTCAGCTAAACGTGTTAACGCCGTTTATCGTGAGATTAACGTTCTTTTTGGCCTAGCAAACTTAGTAGTTTTTTTCACATGCTGTTGCAACAACTAGTAACGTTAGAAAAACTACAACACCACACCGGATCTAGCTAGACACTTGTTTGGGCTTGCGAGCCGGCCAAAGAGTAGTAGGCTAACGTTACGTTTTGAGTGGATGGCGAGCGCGAGATGCTGAAATGGATGCCAATAAGATTCTGAATGGAAAGTTTACTTCTAAAAACTCATACACAGCCTGTATGACACGGAGAAAGCAGCCACACTGGAACTGCTGAAAAGTGCTGCAAACGCTGTCTCATTAACCGGTGATCAGTGGACGTCAGTGAGGAATCAACATTATTTAGAAGTTTCTGCACACTATATTGACTCTGTATATCAGCATACTGGTTTAGGACTGTGTTGTTTGTATCGTTTTTTTAGACAGTTTTTGTCATTTGGGACATTGTCCACCCCCTTTTCTGTCCAGGAGAATTGTTACATTCCTTATTAGAAAAACATAAAGGTTACAAATGTCCTGCTGTGGCAACTGGTTTTTGGACCATTTAGTTTGTGCTGTATAATCAGAGTGTTAGTGTTACATCTCAGTTAGGTTAGGGACTTGGAGGAATTGTGCAATAATGACAGATTCACACATTTTACTTTTGTTTACAGTAAATAAATAATAAACAATTACAAATCTTAAAGTCAAGTTCATAAAGTAACTTTCTTTGCATTCATTTGATTCCCAATTAAGATACACTGGTAAGAATTGCTTTCCATTGTTAATATGTACTTAAAAACTTAAAAAGTTCTGAAATGCAAAATAATAGAATTTTATTCATGTGATAAAACATGCGATTAATTGTGATTAACTATAGACATTTGGCGATTAATCGCGATTAAAAAAATGTAGCGTTTGACAGCCCTAGTTTTATTACTAAGTATTTCATATTTAAAGTGTTATTATTAAAGAGTTCAACTTACATCAAGTGTTTCCGCAAGACCTTAAGAAGTCTTAAATTCTCTAAAGTATTGTGTTCTAGGTCTTTTTCAACAGAGTTTTTTTTTTTTGACGTTTTTGTTATAATTTTTTCACTTTTTCAATACATGCTTACATGTCCCGGGACGTCCCTAAATAGCCTTTTTTTTTTTTTTTTTGATGTTGTGATATACGTCTTAAATTTCATTCATTATGGTCTGAAAAAAAGTCTTAAAAAGTCTTAAATTTGACTTGCTGACACCTGCAGATACCCTGTACATCACAAACATTAACCTGACTTAATTTCGCCACTGACCGAGATCCAGCATCATTCTGACCTACATTTATGTTTGCAGTGTTGGCGCCCTCTAGTGGCTGTAGTAGTTCTGACGGGAGCAAAAGCAAATGTCCTGGTAGCCAATATACGAATCCTACTATGGCCACGCCAAGACACGCCCTTCAATAGCAGCCCAATTGGTTGGAGTGGTTAAGGTTAGGATAGCCGATTGGTCAGGGGATAGGACCTGTACAAATTGGGTTACGTTACCTTGCGTAAGCATGGACGCCTGGCCAATAGTAGTGATTGAAGGGCGGGTCTTGGCGTGGCCATAGGAGGATTTGTAAATTTGCGTCCTGGTAAGGAGACAGGTTGGGTCCCGTCACGTGTGTAAAAGACTGACAGGGACTGAGTTTTATGACCTTACACCAAACAATGGAGACGACGGGAGCTCCCCCCCGACTCTAGCAAGACTCTCAGGATTTCATTTGTTTTTTTTAAGACTATTTTTTGGGCCTTTTTAGGCCTTTATTTTATAGGACAGCTGAAGACATGAAGGGGAGAGAGAGGGGGAATGACATGCAGCAAAGGGCGGCAGGTCGGAGTCGAACCCGCGGCCACAGCGTCGAGGAGTAAACCTCTATATATGGGTGCACGCTCTACCTAGGTGAGCTACCCAGGTGCCTGACTCAGGATTTCATTCAGATATTGGAAATTAGTCGCTTAGTCGTTTGGTGTAAGGTCGGCATTAAGTGCTACGGACAACGTCTCTAAATGGTGGTCAAGACTGCTTTTCAATAAGTGTATCACAAAAAGAAAAAAAGTGGTGAAGAGAAAATGGGAAGAAAAAGGGAGAGACGGGATGAAGAGAGGGAGCGAGAGGGGTGGGCATCGAGGCGAGACAACAGTACAGTGAGAAGGAAAGATTACTCCTCGGTAATGCTGTGCTCAATGAGGGAGAACCCGGGGAGAATAAATTTACGTCCTGGAGATGAGGGCTTTACACGCTGCAACATTCTCCAAATCACTTCACATCACTCAGACCTACCGTTAGACATAAGCCCTAGCCCCACAGGACAGCTTCCAGTCTCTGCATGCTCTCTCTCTCTCCTTTTTCACTCATTTCCCCCTCTACCCAATTTTGAATTTGCAACACAAAACTTTGTTAGTGCGTAACTTTTTGATATTAATGAACATCTGTTACATTCAAGTAGGGCTGCACGATATGAGGAAAATATGCGATATGCAATAACATTGTTGAATATTGTGATAACAATATTACTTGCGATAAATAAACCGATATTAAAGTGGGAAATCAGTTCTGCATTTCTGCTGCTTTCACTATTCTGCTCAAATACAACAAATTGATTGTTGAATTTAAAACAAATGAAAGAAAATCATTTCCAACATTATTTTATTGAATAAATTCAAAATGTATTTGAATATAAAATGCACCACTAAATAACAAATGACAGTTACATTTGAAAGTGCAATTTCTACTGATGTTATTTCAACAAACACAAAAAATCTCTGAGTGTCTCCCGCGATATGTGGCAGCCTTTCGCGATATGGTTATCGCGCCAGTTGATATTGCGATAACGATAAAAAAACGATATATTGTGCAGCCCTACATTCAAGCCATTGCCAAATGAGTTGATACAAAGATAATTAAGACTATCAGCTCCACACAACTCTCTCTGGATTTCTCAGTATGACTATGTTCAGAAGATTGTGGCGTCTGGCAACTTTCCCGTGCAGAAACTTGAGTGAAGATAATGACCTCTTCTGAAGAGTCCATCATATTTTTTTAATCCTCCGTGTCTCCATGGTTACTAGCAACTGCGTGGAGGAGGGGGGGAGGGTGCGCGGTCACGGAAGGCTTGTATCATGTGGACGCGCCGACAGTTTTGTTGTCATTACTTAAATTTCCTCATGTTGGAGACAGAAACTACGAACTATAGCTTTAAGGTAAACATTTAACCAACACATGAAAATCAACACATTTTTGGCGCTTTTTTAAATGTTTTTGGCACTTTTTTTATTTTGTTTTTTACATATAATGCTTCTTTTCACTACCATGTATGAACACCATCACCAACTTATAGTTTTGCACTTATTTTTGGAATTCATGGTCAATAAACCTCCTTTTTAGGAAATTGTACCTAATTCTTTAGTTAAAAAAGCAGGAATTATGAATTATTTAGACTAATATTAAAGGAAGGATAATCAAAGAAGGGTATATGTCAACGTTCAGTCGGGTTCAGTTTCCAAACATTTCATTTTTATTTTTTTATGTAAAAAATTTAACAAAACACCCAAAATTGTGAATGAAAGTAGAGATCCGACCTTTTGTTGTACTTGTGAAGCGAGATGTATGGAACCATCCATGTTATTGATTTTTAAATTTAAACAAAAAGTGACAGAACAAAATGAACAAAGTGAACACAGCATAATGGAACTGATATGTCCCATCCCCTCAAGTCCCCTACACACCCGCAAACCACCCCAGTACAGGTCCAAGCCGGAGACAGACAACACGGACCCATGCACACTGACAAACACACACCAGTAAGGACACACAACATCCAAAACATAAAAGTAAAAGAGACAAATTAAAAGAGATAGAGAGGAAGGAGCTCAGTCCTCCAAGTCAAGAAGTAAACTGAGGGAGTCAACTAGTTCTAGGAAAGGGTTCCATGTCTCTAGGAATGTCGAGACTGAGCCTTTCAGAGAATATCTGAGCTTCTCAAGTTTCAAATTGTTGAGCACCTCTTTGATCCAACGGTCGTGTGTAGGGGGGCGGGAAAGCTTCCAGTTGAGCAGGATCAGTCTCCGAGCTAGCAGAGATGTAAACGCCAGGGCCCGCCTCAGTGCAACAGGGAGGTTAGCGTCAGGGGAGATGCCAAAAATAGCTGATATAGGGTTAGGGGGGATAATGTGCCCGTAGGCTCTACTCATGTTGTCAAAAATGTTCATCCAAAAAGTAGTTAATTTAGGGCAAGACCAAAACATATGAGTATGGTTGGCAGGGGACAGGTTACACCTCATACAGGCATCTTGGACAGTGGAGTATATTTTAGACAATTTTACGTTTGTGTAGTAGACTTTATGAAGGACCTTGCATTGGATTAGGCCATGACGAGCACATATGGAGGATGAGTGAACCATAGCCAGAGCAAGGTCCCACTGTTGGTCCGTAATAGTCATGCTCAGATCGCCCTCCCACGCAGCCAAACAAAAAAGCTCGAGGTTTCATGGAGGCCAAGCATAGTGAATCGTACAATATAGAAACGCATTTCTTTCGGTCGGGGTCTATCGCCAGGAGAGAGTCAGTCAGGGTTTCGGGGGGGCGGTTTGGAAAGTGGGGGAATGTCTTCTTAACAAATTCTCTAATCTGGAAAAAGCGAAAGAGGTGTGACTTCGGCAAATCATAAAGGGGAGAGCGCTCTGTGAAGGACGCAAATATGCCATCCTTGTATAGGTCTTTGACACCGACGATACCATTTTACTGTGCCAGGTTCTAAATGCCAGGTCTGAGCTCGAGGGTGTAAAGGCATGGTTTTTAAGCAGTGGGGGTCAAGACGGAAAGACCCTGTAAACCAAAACTTTTCCTAACCTGACCCCAGATCTTAAGCGAGAGGGATACAATGTGCCCACAGATGCTGAAGGCAGAGGGAGTTGGCAGCAGAGGGCCGACCGCAGTGGAAGGTGTGAACTCGCCCTCTCCAAATGTACCCAGACAGGTAGTGAGGAACAGTCGTTGCTCATCCAGTATAAGAGTTTTTGCAAGTTAGCTGCCCAGTAATATCGTCTGAAGTTAGGGAGTGCCAGACCCCCCTCAGTTTTAGGAGACTGTAGTATCGCCTTTCGGATCCTAGCAGGTTTGCTGCCCCAGATATTGCCCTGTCCAGCTTTAGATTGGACAGGGCAGGAAGATTTAGCGATAAGTACAGGGATGTGCTGGAGAAGGTAAAGGAATTTGGGGAGGATAAAAATGTATCCGGCCCATCCGTGTTATTTTTGATCAAAAATAGGTAGTTAAAAAGAAACCCATATTTTTGATATAGAAATTTAGAAAACGGGTCAAATCTGACCCAAAGACAACACAAGGGTTAATCAATTAGAAACTTTCAACATAATCCTCAGTAACAAGAGTCAGATAGTGTTTGGGGGGGGGGGGGACATTAAGTCAGACTCAGTGGTGAGTGAAACAGAAGCAGAGGGACAGACACAGAGCTGTAGCCGAGACAAAGTACAACACTTTTTAATTCATTAACTTTATCGGTTATCAAGCAAATAAAACGCTGATGCAGATAATCAGCCAGGGCCGATAATCTATCTATCCCTAAACACGATGAACAAAAACACTTGTTTTGTGATTTGGGCCTCAGGCCGCACGCAGTTTGTGAAATCAGGAAGCGATGCAGCAGTAACGTGGACGGCTCGCAGAAACAAAAGCTCCTTGAGCAGCATGGGCTTTTAGACAAATTGAGTTTCAAAGAACAAGACCGGCGTTGTCTGCAATTAATCTTTGGTATTTAAAACTGTTTCCATACCTCATTTTGACCCGTTCTCAAAACTTCTACATCAGAAACATGGGTTTCTTTTTAACCAAATTACTCAAAAAACTAAGTACAATTGCAAGTACTCGATTACTACTTTCATTGAAATTTGGGTATTCAATTTCATAGTATTTGAAAAAATTGAAATGGTTTCAAAACCTGACTAAACTTTGACATCCACAGGTCTGTGATTCTCCACCGACATACGTTCCTCTAATATTAGTCCAAATCATTCATCATTTCAAAATGAGGTATACTCTCCTGTAAATTAGATTAATTGACCATGAATTCCAAAAATAAGTGTAAAACTAGTGGTAATAAGTTGGTGTTAGTGAAAAATAGCATCGGAAACGTGGAAAAAAAGTGACAAAAACATTGAAAAAAGTGAAGGAAAAAAGTGACAAAAACATTGAAAAAAAGTGATAAAAAATGTCAGAAAATGTGTCAAAAATATTATTTTTTTTAAAGTCCAAAAAAAGTGTTCATTTTGACCCAGAAGGACAACAAGTGCATGGTCGACCAGAAGACAACAGGAGGGTTCAAGTAAATCAAATAATAGTATTTATGGTCATGGTACATCCAGCTAAAAGCCATTCAATGTCTGTAATTTCCTCATTATGTCTATATCTTGACTTCAGATCTGAGCAGACTGACTAATCACTTCATCAGCCAGCGTTGCTGAAGCTCCTTCACCACCACGCAGACAGTTTTAGACATGTATCCTTCCAGCTGTCATTCATCCAGAGCACTCAAAGCATCTGAGCCAGTTTGACCTGGTCGTCCAGTGTTGTTGTTCTCAGTTGATTGTCTGAGACACAGTGGTGGTTTTTGGTGTTTGGTGTTTTAAGCACCCCAACGTCGCTGCCTGGAAGACACTAGAATAAGGCATGGTTAGGGTTATGGTTAGGGTTAGGTGCCTTGAAGTCGACGGTCGAAGGAGACGTTGGCGGCTTAAAACACCATTGAGCAGTGGTTTTATACCATTTCAAATGGAGGGGCCAGGCTGGGGCCACATGCAATTTTAGGGTTTACCAAATAGATTAAGCACAAGTGTTACATACCATCAACCCTCCATTGGTTTGGTTTTACAAAAGACCAAAGATACACATAACAATAAACACAAGAATATTCATTCAGTGTTAACCTACATTTTATTCATCACTGCACATGAATAATGCCCCCTATTTGGGGATAAAGATAGGGTTCAAAATGTATGAAAATATTTTTGAAAGTTAGGGGGGCCAGAGGGGGGGACAAGGCTTAATATTACGGGGGCACTGGCCACCCTTGGACCCCCCCTAGAACCGCCACTGCTGAGACATCTGCTGCCTCCCGTCTCAAACGCACGCCACATTTACTGCCCTTCTGACCCAGTTTGTTCAGACGCGGCCTTGGTGTTTGTCTGGCATGTCGGCTAGTATACATGCAACACGTGTGGCTGCACGAGGGACACACACACATGCATGTTCAACACATTCTCACTCCCATCGCGTAAAATACGGACGCTTGGTCAGGTGCCTTTGGTGTGGTTATTCCTAGTGAGAACGGGTTGGCATGTTAACATGAGGAAAAACAGTCCAGTAAACCCCACAGCCTATAAAGGAACACGCTAACCCTAACCCTAAGTAACCGCTAACAGCTGGAACACACCGGGCGCATAGCGTAGATTCGTGCCTGATCGTGCGCCTGGCCATTCATACCAGACGTGTGTTTCTACGTGCCATTCACAAAGTGATCCTCCACCTCTCATCTCTCTCTCTCTCTCTCTCTGATAGAGACAGGATGAGCGGGAAAAAACTGTGCTGATTGTAGCCTATATATGTGTGTGTGTGTGTGTGTGTGTGTGTGTGTGTCTCTCTCTCCATGTGCCTGATCACGTGTCTCGCTGTGAGAAGTCAAGACAGCCAAAATATATGAAATGTGTTTTATTTTGGTAAAAATAAAAAAAAAGCTGTCACACTTTGTTCCCATGTTGGCTGTTGGCACCTGTGACCAGCTGTGTCTATCTGCAGCAGAAACCCAAACCTCATTTGTTTTGCAGAGAAAACTGAATCCCAAACATTTTCTCAAACCTGCCAACAGATGATTGGCTCCCACACGGGGGAATCCATGGTGGGAAAGGAACACAAAAGGGATTGGTTAGAAGAGGAGGGACTGATTGATTAGATGCCACAAAGGAAATAGAGAAAGAAAGAGAGAACTGATGAAAGGAGAAAAGACAGGAGCAGTGGAAGAAGTATTCAGATGCTTTACTTAATACCACACTGTAAAAATACTCTCTTACAAGTACAAGTCCTGCATTGAAAATGTTGGTTAAAGGTCCAGTGTGTAATGTTTTTAGTTGTTCATTATCAAAATCTGTATTGCCCGTTCACAAAACAACCAATTCCAAGTATTCCTATTGGCTTGAAATTTAACATTTGCGTTTGCATGAACTGGGGTAGACGCTCCATATTCATGCTCCATCTAGAAATACATTAGCCAGTAAGGGACATACAGGACGTACTGCTCCACCTGTGTGTGTGTGTGTGTGTGTGTGTGTCTGTGTGTGTGTGTGTGTGTGTGTGTAAGGGACATACAGGATATACTGCTCCGCCTTAAGCGTTTTCTCTGTCACATGATAAACTCACAGGTGCTGCTAATGCTGCTAATGGGTATCGTAGCTTCCCGGCCCCGAGTTGTTTGAAGAAGGAAATTTTGAGCATCAAACGCTTCATTTCCTGCATTCTGGTGAATCTTTCTGCAACAATTTGGGCCTTTTCTGCATGGAAATATCTTTATTCATGTAAATTATATTTCTATTAATAAATTAATCTGCTCTATTGTTCAAAACATTCTGCAGATTCAAAACACTACACATGTTTTGGGAATTATGCACATCTTAACTTGTCACAGCATTTAAACTCATTTATAGACTTCATCACTCTGGCCAGTTTTGATTATTGGGGGGGGGGTTAACCAATCCAATTAACCAAACCAACCCCCCCCCCCCCCCCCGTAAATTACGCTTATGAAAGTAACTAAAGCTGTAACAGAGTAATGTAGTGGAGTAAAAAGTCCAATATTTCTCTCTGAAATGTAGCGGAGTAGAAGTAGAAAGTGGCATGAAAAGAAAAAACTCAAGTAAAGTACAAGTACCTCAACATTTGGACTGGAGTACAGTACTGGAGTAAATGTACTTAGTTACATTTTGCACTGCCCACTACTACTACTAAAGCCAAAAGAAAAATGCGACAAAAATTGTTGAAAAAACGTCAAAAAAAAACGTCCAAAACCTAAAAAAAGCAACCAAAATGGGGGGAGACTCAAGTACAAGTACCTCAACATCAGTTATGTCAGGTCCATAACGTCAAGAACAACACAGACAATGAAAGCTTTAAGAATTTATTGAATAAATTAGGAATTAAATTTGGCGATATGGCTCTGTTCAGAGGAGTCCCCTGACCTTTCATGAGCACCATGAAAAAGCAGAGAGTCAGGGGACAGCAGCAGCATTAGGGGACGCTCACACAGTTTAAGACTGGGAGAGCTAAACTATTCCCCCATAAGAACAGAGCAGCAACAATGACATAGAAGCAAATGCCATGTTATACACGACAAGGTGGAGCAGGGGAGGAGGTGGGTAGCAAAAAGCGAGCAGCAAGCATTTGGAGCAAACTAAAGCAGCAGTAGGAAGAAGCTAAAGTAGCAGCATTTAGGAGCAGCTAAGGCAGCAAGCAGAAGGAGCTAACTGAATCAGCTTAAGTAGCGCGCCCTGTTGAGTGTAGCCATTTAGCAGCGAGGGAAGTGACCAGCTGATGCGCTAAAGCAGATCAGCTGCTGCAACTTAGCTGATGCAGATCAGCTGACGTGACCGTGTTGTTGACCAATAGCGGTTAGCAGCGTCTTGACTACCTGGCCTGCCAGAACTGACGCTGACGCTCAATTTCCGTTCAAGTTTATTGTCATTTACATGTTACAGTACAGAGCACCACAGTAACGAAATACAATGTGCCTTGGCACTCTCTCAGCACCAGTCAATAAGTAACAATTATAAATAACATTAAAAAAAATCTAAGCACAGACCTCAGCCCTCCTTCCTGTTGTACTATCATCCAGTAGCATCATTACCTGGGGGTAAAAACTATCCCTGAAACGGGATGTGCGCGTTGGGATGCTCTGCAAACGTCTCCCTGATGGAAGGTGGGAGAAGAGATGGTAACACTTTACTTGAAGGTATCTACATAAGAGTGACGTGACACGGTCATGAACACATGACACTGTTATGACACGGTCATGACACATAACCTCTAACCCTAACTCTAACCCTAACCATAACTTGTCATGACAAAAGCCGAATGACACTTATTAAAAGAAGCGTTATGTCATAAACGTTTATGACTTGTTCATAATGTTTATGACACGTTCATGACAGTGTCATGCCACTCTTATGTAGATACCTTCAGGTAAAGTTCTCAAGTAACCCTACAGTCACATTAGCTACAAAAGAGCGACATGCACTCGCTTGTGGGCGTTCCTGGGTGTGCCTAGCCTACTCCTGGTTGCTTGGCAACAGTAAACAAAAATTAAAGGTGTTGACAATTTCAACTGGAGAGTTGTTAATAGACAGGTGTATTTGTGGGTTTGTTCCTTCTGAAATCCATGATGACCTCCTTCGTTTTCCGCACATTGAGGGACAGATTATTTCTGCGGCACCACATGATCATGTTACTCACCTCATCCCTATAGGCAGTTTTGTTATTGCTGTCAGTGAGTCCTACCACAGTAGTATCGTCTGCATATTACACAATACTGTTAGTGGGATGTTCTGCAACACAGTCATAGGTATACAGACTATATAATAGATGACTGAGACAGCAGCCTTTTACTGGGTATTATGTTGGACTTCAGTTCTGGAGTAAATGTACTGCTGGGTTTCAGGTCAAAGACTTGCACCCCGTGGAGAAAGACAGACAGAATTGAAAGTGAGCCTACAGTAATGAAAGGCTCCAGATTATGTGAGTGCTCATATAGCGAGACGGAGCGATTGAAATGAAAAGCTCCTGGGTCACTCTGTCTGAAGCTCGCACTTTATAGAGGGATGAGACTAAAGACTCGCCAACAGACAGAGCGATAAAACGGCGACGTAAATAGCGCTGCTCCCTTGACCTTGGCTGCGGAATGTGCGCCCCCCCCCCTGCTTTGTATTCAGCGCCAGACGCCATCCTATCCGATCCCATGGGTCTCTGTGGACTATACGCAGGTCTGGGGTCAAAGATCAAAACACAACCCAAAGACAACAGACACTCGGCCGGTTAACAGAAGCATCAATGCCGCCCCCGCCTCTTCACGGGTCGCCCCGGGGGGGACAGACGACAAAGTGTATCACAGGAGAAAAGAGGCTACTCTCTGTTCTCTTTACTTGTTATTTTGTTTTGTTGATAAGGGTTTTGCTCAGGGCCGTCCTTTTATTTTTACAGCTTTCTTTCTCAGTGTCTGTGTGGACGTCTGTGCCATCTCCCTTCCACCTGCTGCTTTCTCTCTCTTATCATCGTCTGGAAAAGTCTGTTGTGACTTGTTCGGACGGTTTGGTATTGGTATTTAAGGAACAATTCTCAAAACATTTTTACTCACTTTCAGCAAGGCCTCATTCAAATCTGTACCACGTGTCAAAATATTTTTTTTCTGGGCCAAAAGCCTAGTTGTGCGCCAAACCAAAAACACAAACTGCAATTACAATTTCAAAGCAGATTTTGGCAGATTTGCTGACTGAGACTTTGAAACTCCCCCTGAGAGAGAGTTTTCATATTCAGGCTGTAAAATAATGTTATCATTGTTTTGCTTGATTTGCTAAATTCTATGATGGCTAAGGAACTTTTTTACTGACTTTTTGTGGTGCTTTATGTCGACAAAAAGTGGCAAAAATGTCGGAAAAGACCTTTTTTTTTTTTTTAAAGTGACACAACAGCTGAGAAAGCATTTATTGGCATTTCTTTAAACCAATCACAATCGTCTTGGGCGGTGCTAAGAGCCGGACGGAGCCACAGTGCCTCTGCTAAATAGTCTCAGGAAGGAACTTGTTTTGGTGGAACATGTGGACGTTCAAAAGTAGTTTTAGTCGTGCAACAGAAAACTCAGATTGGACAGATAGTCTAGCTAGCTGTCTGGATTTACCCTGCAGAGATCTGAGGAGCAATTAAAGGTGCAGTACGTAAGCCTTATAAAACTAACTTTCTGTCATATTTGCTGAAACTGACCCTATGTTCCAGTAGAACTACATGAAGCAGGTCATTAAAATAAATCCAGCTCCTCTGGCTCCACCTACAGCTCCCTGTTCAGATGCACCAATCAGGGCCAGGGAGGTTGTATAACTGCGTGTCAATCACTGCTCATGCACACGCATTCATTCTCCCTTGTGGGGGGAGGGGCTTAGGAGAACGTTTTGGGCTTTGGCAGAAAGGGGAGAGGGACTGAGAAGTTGTTGATGTTCAAATTTTTTGGCAAAGTCCTGGATCTTCACAATCCTACCTACAGCACCTTTAACCATAGTCCTCATAAATCCACCGGAGTTTAGAACGCCAACACAAAGACAGAGGAAGGGGACGCACATCCGGCTGAAATGAGTGGAAACTGGCGGAATTTCCATCGGCAACGGAGCAATCCCAGAAGTGGAACGTCAAAGATATAGGTAACCAGCAGCTGTGAAACAAGCTGTAATGTAACCCTACAGGACAGATGTTCAGCATCAGTTAGCGTCCACTAAAAGTTCTGTTTTTGCCACTGACAGACTCAGATTATTAATCTAAGTGTCTGACAACATTATGGAAAGGATCCCTACAGAGATAGACCTTTTTGATAAAGAGTAAGATCCTTTTAGTTTAGCATTAAACAGCCCCAAAATCACCATCACCAAACCCACCAGGTGCCATGTAAATAATCAGTAGTTTTAGTGTGTATAGAGCCAGCATATCTCCACATGTAAATGGGTGAATTAAGGGTTTATTTCAACCAAACCAGAGTGGTGATTGTTGGAACAGTGGAAAGATGAACCAAGACAGCTTTTGATAGTTTTATTTAATTTATGTCCACTTTGAATGAAGTGTGTTTCATGATGATAAAATTACTGATTATTTACATGGAGTCTGGTGGGTTTGGTGATAACAATATTGGAGCGGTTGGTTTCATGTTCACTTGGACTTCCCACTTTACCGTTTCAGTTTTTAATCGTGCGTATTACCAGACAATTTAATTAAATTACTTTAACGTACTAAGCACACATCCACACTGGAGCCTCATTGACCGGTTGGCAATCCATCCTTAGCTTTGACTCCACTCTTCTCTTTCCCTTCTTGACAGGAATGTGCCGGTTGTCGAGGCTGCGGGAATGTTTATGCGCACTGTCTTCCACTTGACGTTTCTCGACCTTGGGAAGAATCAAAGCTTGTATTTTGAGGGGGTTTTTGTGTAAAAGTTAATTGTCCGTGGACTCAGCAGCCCTCCTGCCCAGTTGGCATCCGGCGCCGAAGCACCATTGTGTAATAAAATAGAATTATGCCCTTAATCATTGCCCTCTCTCCTGCTCTTTATCTCCCTCCTTCCACACCAGCTCTTCATTTTTTTTCCCTTTTCTTTGTGAAGTCATTATTGGATCCTAGGACAGTTTTATGACATTTATTCTGCTTGGCACTTCTCTCCCTCCCTTTTCCATCGCTCTCCTTTCTCTCATCATCCCTCTCTTTTTCTGTTAATTACCCTTGCAGTCTTATCTGTCGACACCCTTCAAAATTGCGGTTCCCTGTCATGAATCAAGTGCCTCCTCCTCCTCCTCCTCCTCCCATATCAGCCAAACAATTAACCAACCAACCAGCTCGCTCTAATTAATAATCACAGAAAGACACATGCAAAACTCCACCTTTTTGTCGTTGTGTGGACACGATAGATGGCCCACTCATCCCTTAACCCTCGTATTGTCTTCCCGTCGACCATGCACTTGTTTTCCTCCGTGGTCAAAATGAACCCCGTCTGTTTTAACTGTTTATAAAGCAAAAAGTGTTATCACCCAATTCTGTGTTACACCTTCTTAGCCAACTTCATACCAATTTATTAGTTTTACAGTTATTTTTGGAATTCGTCAATGGTCATGTAATGCATGTAATGTGCATGACATTTCGGAGTTAAAAAAAGCAGAAATTATGAATTCTTTAAACTAATATTTAAAATCAGAGGAACGTTTGTTGATGGATTATCACATACTTCAACAGATGTCAAAGTTCAGACAGAATACTGTTGAAACCACTTTATTATTCTTAATGGCAGCACATAATCACATCTGTGGTCTAAGAAGAAAATAGATACTATAAATTGAAATAAAATACCCAAAATTAAATAAACCCATATTTCTGATATAGAAACTTTGAAAACGGGTCAAATTTGACCCTAAGACAACACCAGGGTTAAGGGTCCATCTATCGTGTCAACATACATGTATCCATGTCACATTAACTCCTGTTTCCTGGGTGAAAGTCTTGTGTTTTCTCCTTAACTTCTTCAGGACATGAACACCTGTTTCCTGGTGATAGTCTTGTGTTTTCTCCTTAACTTCTTCAGGACATGAACACCTGTTTCCTGGGTGAAAGTCTTGTGTTTTCTCCTTAACTTCTTCCAGGACTCCTCCCGGCTTAAAAGCCCTGTGTTTTAGGAGCCAAACATCCACCAAGAGCTGAAACGACAGATTACCATAACATAATGTCATGCCTGTCCTCACTAATGCAATTATTATATAAAATGTACTAAAGAAAGTGCATACTCTATGACCGTTGGCCGTGAATTTAATTTGCGTACCTGTTTCTTGCTGGAGCCTCACTACGAAGGCTTAATAATACTGATAAATATTAATATTGATTGAGCTGCTGAGGTGGTCCTGAGCAAGGTACTTTGAATGTTTGTGTGGTGCCAAATCTTTCTAAGGAACCAATCACACATAAAGCAGCGCTACAATACTCGCAGCATGTTAACCAGAAATGACGGGAAGCGTCCCGAGTGGCCAAGCACACACGCAGCTAACCTTCAGAAGCAGCAAGGCTGTTTATGATTGATGACTTTAATACAAAGTATGCAATAAAGCAGAACTAAACAGAAAATTAGCCATAATGGCGTGGTACATTATTACACTTCATTATTGCTTTCCAAAGTGGCAGATGACCCATATAATACATGCAATAGGTTTTTAATACGCTCTTTATCTGTGATGGTGCTGACTGTACGTTTTAAGCAGCACTACCCGTCCCAAACCACAAATAGGTCTCTACTCTCTACCGTTGTCTCTCTACATACTACTCTCTACCGTTGTCTCTCTACATACTACTCTCTACCGTTGTCTCTCTACATACTACTCTCTACTGTTGTCTCTCTACATACTACTCTCTACCGTTGTCTCTCTACATACTACTCTCTACTGTTGTCTCTCTACATACTACTCTCTACTGTTGTCTCTCTACATACTACTCTCTACATACTACTCTCTACCGTTGTCTCTCTTCATACTACTCTCTACCGTTGTCTCTCTACATACTACTCTCTACTGTTGTCTCTCTACATACTACTCTCTACATACTACTCTCTACCGTTGTCTCTCTACATACTACTCTCTACCGTTGTCTCTCTACATACTACTCTCTACTGTTGTCTCCCTACATACTCTCTACTGTTGTCTCTCTACATACTACTCTCTACTGTTGTCTCTCTACATACTACTCTCTACTGTTGTCTCTCTACATACTACTCTCTACTGTTGTCTCTCTTCATACTACTCTCTACTGTTGTCTCTCTACATACTACTCTCTACTGTTGTCTCCCTACATACTACTCTCTACTGTTGTCTCTCTACATACTACTCTCTACTGTTGTCTCTCTTCATACTACTCTCTACTGTTGTCTCTCTACATACTACTCTCTACTGTTGTCTCCCTACATACTCTCTACTGTTGTCTCTCTACATACTACTCTCTACTGTTGTCTCCCTACATACTACTCTCTACTGTTGTCTCCCTACATACTCTCTACTGTTGTCTCTCTACATACTACTCTCTACTGTTGTCTCCCTACATACTACTCTCTACTGTTGTCTCTCTACATACTACTCTCTACTGTTGTCTCTCTACATACTACTCTCTACTGTTGTCTCCCTACATACTACTCTCTACTGTTGTCTCTCTACATACTACTCTCTACTGTTGTCTCTCTACATACTACTCTCTACTGTTGTCTCCCTACATACTACTCTCTACTGTTGTCTCTCTACATACTCTCTACTGTTGTCTCTCTACATACTACTCTCTACTGTTGTCTCCCTACATACTACTCTCTACTGTTGTCTCTCTACATACTACTCTCTACTGTTGTCTCTCTACATACTACTCTCTACTGTTGTCTCCCTACATACTACATACTACTCTCTACTGTTGTCTCTCTACATACTACTCCTTACCGTTGTCTCTCTTAACGCTACGTCATCTTCAAGCGCCGCGTAACTGCTGCTCTGCCCGGTGTGTTCTACACACACGCTGAAGGGGTGCTTATTGCTTAGTAAGCGTCCGTATTTTACGAGTTTGAAGTGAGAACGGGTTGGCCTTTTTAATAGTTTACATACAAGTTGCTGCAGATTGGGTAACATCTCTGACACACCCACCAAATGGGAAAAAAAACTATCTCAAAGCCGTTTCACGGAAACATATCGTTCAACTTGGTAACCGTAGCAAAATGGTGCACACCGTTCGATATTGAACATACTCCATATTTCCCTCGTACATGCCTCCCTCCACTAGCTCCCTGTCAGTTTGAGTTAATTTCAAAACGTTAATATTTGTCTATAAAGCACTCCATGGATTTTCTCCCCATTATATCCCTATACCAATTGCATTTTCTAGTTAGTGTGGGCTTTTTTGTTATTATTTTGGCCTTGGATAACCTTATTTGCTTCCATTTCTGCTATAATTAGTAGGTTTATATCTGTTATTCATGTTCCTGTAAATACATGTCATTCATTGTTACACTTAAAATGTTTTTTTGCAAAGGTGTAAACTTGTTGCGTTACTTCCTTGGTTCCCCAAGACAAGTAAAAGTCCAAATGAAAACCAAAAAAGCATGATTTTTCCGTACGACAAACCGAATTGCCAGAACACCTGTCTGCTTTTTGTTTCGGCAAAGCCATACAACTAAATGATCCACTTACTGTCATACAAGCAAAGGATCTAATTCAGCTTCTATCTCTCCCTCTTTCATGTCTTTCTTTCCGTCACGAACATGCACACTGCATCACTCACTCCAAAAGTATATACAGGCCGACACACACTCACTCAACAAGGGCAATGCGGAGGAAGCAATTGGGTGTGGAAGAAGATAGTTTTTTTGTAATTATTTTCCCCACTTTGCGGTCGACATGGAAAATATTACCCACATGAACAGAAGCAATCAGTTTCCTCCTCAAGGTGTCGGATACACTTATTACATTGCACCGAGGACGATTAGAAATGCATAATCCCTCTCCCACACGCTGCTGCCTCGTCTGCATTTATTTAATAATTCCCCCCTCCCAATAACTGCATGAATATCATTAAAAGTGTCACAGCATTGGTTTGTGAAGGAATGCAGAAATCCCTTAACTACCCGGAGTTTGACATTTTTATTATTTGTTATTGGCAAGGAGAGTAATCTGATTGACTGCTGGGTTGAAACAGTGATTGAATAAAATGGGAAATGGAACGTGACGGAAATGCAAGGGCAGAAGCACTGGGAGCTTTCTGTTCACTCAGCGCTTAAGACAAGGTTTCCTTCCTTTTTGAAATGTTTTATTGCTTGTTACTCTTGTGCTGGGGAAATGTCAATAAAGCCCATTTAAATTAGATAGATAGATAGATAGATAGATGGCCCTATTTTAACAATCTAAGCGCACGACATGAAGCGCCTGGCGCAGGTGCGTTTAGGGCGTGTCCAAATCCACTTTTGCTAGTTTGACAACGGAAAAAAGGGTTGTACTTAGTGTCTTCATTAATTCATAGGTGTGTGTTAGGTGTAACATGCAATAAACCAATCAGAGACCATCTCCCATTCCCTTTAAAAGCCAGGCGCGTTTGGAACTTGGAGCATTGCTGTTATGATGGAGGATTTGCACCGTAATATTGGCGTAGGTGGATTTGTTATTTAAACGACGCAGGCGGTGGATGGGAAATTGACAACTGCTTCAGTCTGAAACTAGCAAAGACACTGCGCTGGGTGCAAGATAGGGCCCAGCTAGATACATCGATCTTTTCCCAAGAATTCTTCAACTGGTTTGTTTCGTTGAGGTTTTCTTCCGGAGAAAGAAATGTGCAGACACCATTATAAAAAAAACTAAAAACAATTTCTAGACCAATGTTTAATAGCTATTTTAATGTTGCTGTTTAATATACTAAATGGCATTTAGTTTCAACACCAGCCAGGTGTGTATCTGAGGAGAAACTTTGGGTTTGTCTGCTTTATTGAGAGTCAAGGTTTCCTGTGTTTGCTTCCTGCCCACATGGACTCGAGTGATAAGAGCAAAGAAGGATCCCTTTCCCTGGGTATTATTCTGCCCTTCAATCTTTCTGTTTTCCATCAGGTTGGAAATGGGATTCCATTTTGTCTGACAGTTTTTTATCCCAAACTTGGAATATAACAATTACAGCATCAGAAAAATATATCACCCTCATTCTTGCATTTGCAATTTTATCTGTAGCACTTTATTAAAGGTGATTCATGTTTTCACATTTTACTATATTATTAGAAGTTAATCATCAGCTAAATGTGACTAATATAAATACACAATGTTCATTTCCGTACCTTACCGTGCAATTCTTGAGAGAAGCAGCAGCTCATTGTCTCAAAGATTATTTTGAATCTGCTTCTGTTAATGTATAATTTCTCCCAGAGTGTCTGTGAAATATTTAATATGTGAACATAAAGGGTACATTTGTTCTGAATAATGGTCTGTAATATGTTCTTTCTTCACAGATTTCTTATTATCTTTCTACATTTAGAAGAAGGCGTACTGTTGTTCTATGAGCTGAGTAACAGGTTTCATCTCGCAAACCAGATGTTAAGGTCACCGTGTGACTCATACAGAAGCAAATTTGTCTGTCTGCTAACTGTGGAGGTGCTTGACAGTCGCTGCGTTTCATTAGTGGTCCGACATGCCCTCGTTTTCTTCCTCTCAAGGGGATCCCTGCCACCATCAAGTGTCTGAAAAACTGAAGCAAACTTTGTGGGGTCGACCCTCGGAGGGCTGAGGGAGCGACTGGACAACCCGTTCTCACTCCCAACTTGTCACATACTGACGCTCGTCAAAGTAGAGCAGCAGCTACGCAGCGCTTGAAGATGACGTAGTATTAAGAGCAACAAGTAGAAAGTAGTAAGTAGAGAGACAACAGTAGAGAGTAGTATGAAGAGAGACAACAGTAGAGAGTAGTATGTAGAGAGACAACGGTGGAGAGTAGTATGTAGAGAGACAACAGTAGAGAGTAGTATGTAGAGAGACAACGGTAGAGAGTAGTATGTAGAGAGACAACAGTAGAGAGTAGTATGTAGAGAGACAACAGTAGAGAGCAGTATGTAGAGTAGTATGTAGAGAGACAACGGTAGAGAGTAGTATGTAGAGAGACAACGGTAGAGAGTAGTATGTAGAGAGACAACAGTAGAGAGCAGTATGTAGAGTAGTATGTAGAGAGACAACGGTAGAGAGTAGTATGAAGAGAGACAACGGTAGAGAGTAGTATGTAGAGAGACAACAGTAGAGAGTAGTATGTAGAGAGACAACAGTAGAGAGTAGCATGAAGAGAGACAACAGTAGAGAGTAGTATGAAGAGAGACAACAGTAGAGAGTAGTATGTAGAGAGACAACGGTAGAGAGTAGTATGTAGAGAGACAACAGTAGAGAGTAGTATGTAGAGAGACAACGGTAGAGAGTAGTATGTAGAGAGACAACAGTAGAGAGTAGTATGTAGAGAGACAACAGTAGAGAGTAGTATGTAGAGAGACAACAGTAGAGAGTAGTATGTAGAGAGAACAGTAGAGAGTAGTATGAAGAGAGACAACAGTAGAGAGTAGTATGTAGAGAGACAACGGTAGAGAGTAGTATGAAGAGAGACAACAGTAGAGAGTAGTATGTAGAGAGACAACGGTAGAGAGTAGTATGAAGAGAGACAACAGTAGAGAGTAGTATGAAGAGAGACAACAGTAGAGAGTAGTATGTAGAGAGACAACAGTAGAGAGTAGTATGTAGAGAGACAACAGTAGAGAGTAGTATGAAGAGAGACAACAGTAGAGAGTAGTATGTAGAGAGACAACGGTAGAGAGTAGTATGAAGAGAGAC
This sequence comes from Sander lucioperca, assembly GCF_008315115.2. Classification (NCBI taxonomy): domain Eukaryota; kingdom Metazoa; phylum Chordata; class Actinopteri; order Perciformes; family Percidae; genus Sander; species Sander lucioperca. Next base: position 27,178,336 of record NC_050178.1, read on the forward strand.
AACAGTAGAGAGTAGCATTTAGAGAGACAACGGTAGAGAGTAGTATGAAGAGAGACAACAGTAGAGAGTAGTATGTAGAGAGACAACAGTAGAGAGTAGCATTTAGAGAGACAACGGTAGAGAGTAGTATGAAAGCCCAAAATTCTGCGTAGGGAGGTTGGCCGGGTCAAACAACACAGGACTTTCACCCAGGAGACCGGGGTTCATGTCCTGCGTGTCACTTTTCCTAAACCCAACTGTCCCGCTCTTGTCCCGCGTGTCACGTAAACGTACCTTTTATAAGCCCACCCACCATCTTTTCCTAAACCTATGTCAAAAGTCCCGACCCAGCGCGTTTAAATACAGCGTGTTTAGATCTGACGCTAAAGGAGACATGTAGCGCCAATAAAAACGCCCAAGATGATTGTGATTAGTTTGAAGAAATGCCAATAAACCAGAGCATGTTTTTCTCCCATCCATGATTGCTGTGTGGATTAGCCAGACCTTCTTCTACAGCGCTGTGGAGGAAGGTCTGGATATGCCAAACTACAAGAGGGACAACGGTAGCGAGTAGTATAAAAGACCGAGTTTGGTTGGTTTGGTGGATGGGTCAAACATGTTGTGACGTGTCCCATTTGCCCCATGTGTCACTGAAACGTACATTTTGAAAACTCACCCACCATTTTTTCCTAACCCTAACTAAGTGGTTTTACCCTGCACGTCGAAAACTGATGCCAAATCGGTCCCGACCCATAGCTCCAAAAAGTGACGCTAAAAGTTCTGACCCAAGCCTGTCGGAATAATTACGCCAAAGGAACCAGACGTGGGTTTTTTCAAGCGCTGCGAGTGAAAATGTGTTGGAGTGGAGTGAACAAATCCTTCAAGGTCTGTGAAAGAGAATTTAATCACTGAAAGCTGTTTTTGTGGTTAGGTCTTCAGTAAAATATTGCAGATCATGTGTTTTGTAATTTCTTGGTTATATTTTAACCTTGCTCCTTCTCTTGCCCACTCTTACATTTCTGTCATCATCTGAATGGGACGCAATTATTCAACCAGAAAACCTTCTTTCCTCCCTCTTTCACCAACTCATTTTGCTGCCAGGTCTTTTATAGTACGAGTCTGTTTGGAAAGAGCGCTCGCTTGTCTCAGTAATGTAGTGCCTCTGTTGAGCTATGTTTAGTTGCGCTCTGTTATTTAAGGGGGAGTGTACTCACTCACTTCATAAAAGTTATGTGGCGGAATAAAGACCTGATGGCACTAATTCATCCTAAGTACCTGAGATCATTAGAGGGATGTTCTGATGCAGAATGTAATGATGAGACTGTCCTCCCTCAGAAAAAAACTCCTATAAGTGGTTTTGTTCCAGCATCATTCTGACCTATAATTAGGTTTCTAGTGGCCGTAGTAGCTCTGACGGGAGCAAAGCAGGAATTAAGGTGAGGAAGTATAACAGCACCAAATGTCCTGGTAAGGAGGCAGGTTGGGGGGGTGGATGGGTCAAACTAACACAGGACTTTCACCGAGGAGATCAGAGGCCTGTACTACGAAGCAAGATTTGGCGTTAACGAGGTAACTTCAGGTTCATGACGGTGGATCACTTGTTACCGGGTTCAATCGCCATGGTAACTTATGCTGAACACCTAACCTGGTCAGGAGCAGGTTATGTTGGAGATTAGAGATCAACCGGTGTAAAAGCACCGCCTACTGACCAATCAATACTCGATTGATAACGGCATCACCACAACCAGTGGAAATTAGGACGGTAAGATCAGGCGGAACTCGGTGCGCGGAGAGAGAGGGAGAGAGAGGGAGAGGGGAAGAGAGAGAGGGAAGCGCTCATTAAAGTTAAAACATTTAGAGACCGACATCCCTGTTAACATTCCCTGATAAGTATTTTTATGAAATATATAGATTTTAATGGGAGGGAATTACATATAGGCTATCGGCATATTGAGCCGTGTGTTGCCAAATGCAACACATCGGTTTGAATTATGTTTTTATATATTTTATTTGCTCTCACGATCGCTTCCATTGCCAGGGTTGCAACTGAAATAAAAGGCTAAAGCATGGCAGTTTATGGAAATCACAAGTGTAATTATGATCAGATCTTGGTCCTGACTGATGGAGAAGTGATATTGATAAGCGTTGCGATTTACACATTTACAGCGTCGGCTATTTTTTTGCCAGCTTTCTTCCTGTTTTAAGAAGCAGCAACTGTATTGCGTTTTGCCTGCAAAACCATGTCTGTGTTCTTCATATTTATGTAGAATCATAGTTTGCTCTTCTTATATAAAATATGCAGCTCTGGTAGATGTCTGTGATTGGTCGTGCTGCGCAAACACCGCCTCTTTTATGTGAACGCGCGCCACAGGTTATGCAGGACTTGTGAACTTTACTTCCTGTATTATTATTTTGTAGTGTTGGGTTTAATTTGTTTTTAAAGTTCCTAGATCCCGAACACAATCAATGCAACGTACAGTATTGTATCGTAGTATGGTTGCATGGAACTCACTTCCGGCTGAGACTGCTAAAGCGCACAATAAATCAAGCTTCAAAGCTAAGCCTGTAACCATATTTTGTAACTACTTTTGTACTTTTTATGTATAGGAATATTTATATGTATACAAAGATGTTGTTGAGATGAGGAGCAGGGGATAGTGGACCCAAATGCAGGGAGAGGCAGGCAGGCAGGAGTAAGTTGGCGTAGAGGATTTATTGCAACCAAAAAACACAGCACAGAGGCTGGAAAAACCACAGGAAAAGAATCACAAAGAAAAACTCACAAAAGAACGCAGGGACGGACATGAACACATGAAGGCTGGCAGGGCACGGACACAAACTGATACACACTGACGGCACGAGGACACAAAACAATCTGACACGACACAAAGGGAAACACAGAGGTTAAATACATGAGGTAATGAACAAATGAGGGACAGGTGATACAGCAGGTGAAACACATCAGGGCGGGGCAGGACAATCAACAAAGGAGGGAAACACAGAAAGTAAAACTAGACATGACAAGACAGAAAACCGACTATCAAAATAAAACAGGAAGCAGAACATAAACTGGGAAATGCACAACAAAATACACACAGACCACAATACACAAAACAGGATACATCAACACAACAGGGAACAGAAATATACAGAATAAGATATACAACAACAAGAAACATACAGAAATAAATAACACAGGCAACAGAAATGAACAAACAGGTAACAGAAAATGTCCCAACCATAACAGTTGTAAGATTTAACTTTTCTATATTCAGTGTGTATGTACGGTATATAGTGTAATATTTATAAGAGTATATGAAGAGGAATATGTATAGTTATTTTTGCAAGAAAGAATAATGCTAGTTATACTGCTCTTATTTTTATTGTTATATCATGTGATTGTTTTGTCTGAAAACGTCTTATCTGTTTTAATGTTTTATGTTTTGTGTGGACCCCAGGAAGAGTAGCTCGTGTTCTGCATCAGCTAACGGGGATCCTAATAAAATCTAAATCCTGTTGAGTCTGACTGGTCCCTGTTTCACCTGTTCATCTTCCCTGATGTCACCTGTCTCTCGTTACACCATCGTTGCCTGGTGTATTTAGTCTGGGTTCACTTTATCTGGTGATTCTTCGTTTGTCTGTCAGAAGTTTGGCCTAGTTCTCTGTTTTGTCATGTTCCTTATTTGTCCCCGTTTTTAGATTTTTGGATAATTGCCTGCTACTTAGATTTTTTTTAAAGTTTTTTTGTGTTCATTACCTTCACCTTCTCATCTCCTCTGAATTCTGGGTCCAAACCTGCACCACCCTGGCACTATCAGCTGTTTAAGCAAAGCTTTTTACACCTGTTGCCTAAAAGCCTTTTCTAAAAATAAAAAAATATATTTTTTTTATTGCAGAATTGGAAGCTTGTTGGGAATAAACAAATGTGGAACTTGATAAAACAGAAAAGAAAAGTATGTAAAATACTAGTAGTAGTAAAGTACTAGGATCCAATAGTACAAGGGTTCAATTATGTTTTGGGGGATTTTTAGGCCTTTATTGACAGGACAGCTGAAGAAATGAAAGAGGAGAGAGAGGGGGGAATGACATGCAGCAAAGGGCCGCAGGTCGGAGTCGAACCTGCGGCCGCTGCATCGAGGAATAAACCTCTTTTATATGGGTGCCCGGTCTACCAACTGAGCTATCCGGGCGCCCTGTTGCGCTTATTTCGACATCCTATATTGTGTAATATAAAAAACTTTGAAAACGGGTCAAATTTGACACGAAGACAACATGAGGGTTAAGGACACTGAGGCACTCAGGAGGGTAACGTTTAAAATGGGTAAGTAGGGTTAGCAGGCAAACATTTTATACTTGCCCCTGATGACGGCCTCAATGCCTTATTTTAATATTTTAGTCGAGCAATTAAATAAAGGCTTTTTAAACTTCACCCTCCTGAGTGCCTCAGCGTCCTTAAACCTTAACCTTAAGTACCCTTAACATTTGGACTTAAGTACAGTACTGGAGTAAATGTACTTAGTTATATTAAAACACGGATTATATTGCAAAGAGTAAAACACCACAGCAATGAGCTTGTACCACCAGCGATTTTCAAAATAAATTGCAAAGTGGTATCCCACAGTGACCATTTCCTAGCGCTGTTTATTTTGAATGTTTCTCGCTCTTCTTATCACCATCGCCTGCACTCTTAGTGCTTATAAATCCAAGTCACTGCTCTCCCTCGCTGCTTCCTCTCCTGCTGCCAGTGGTACGTTCCACAGTTCGAGACTGGGAGAACTAGGGCAGGCAGCTCCTTAATTACTTCATTAATTTTAATCTGATCCAATTAATTACATCTTTTCAAGCTCCCCCTGTTCTCTGTTCTAGTAGGTTGGAAGTTCCCTTGGACGCCAAGTGCCACTGCGGGAGACCTTGCATGTCCTCTGTTGCGTTTAAAAAAAAAAATATATATATATATATATATATATATATATATATATATATTCTTTCGCCGCCCCTCCCCTGGCTTAATCAATTATTTTTCTCCCCTGGCCAAACAAAGACCCCCTTTAGCTTGTTATTCTGTAATTATTCAGCCCGGTGCTCTGTCCAATTTTGTGCCTTGACAGCACTTAAGTAGCTTGTGTGTTTAACCCCTCTCAACCCCCCCCATAACAGTCACCGGCGGCAGCCAGGCGAGTCGGCGCTGCTCATTGGCTCTGCCTTTTGTCAGAACACACTGGGGGGGGGGGGGAACTATGCAGTGTGGGCAAAAAAAAATTTCAGGCCAATCAGCGGACGATGGCTTCGAAATGTTGCTGCTTGAGGGCCAGTGCACTGTCACACTGCTAAATTGCTGAGTTATTCGCTGTCATTTTCTAATCAGCCTTAAATGTATTGGTTATTTGAGTAATTATCTGCTTTGACAAGTTATTTTTGCATTCATCAGCAACGCCGTTTGGGGAACGCTTTGAGCATATTGATGCTGGCCCACCAGCTTATGTACTTCTATTGCAAGTTGAGAAGTTTAAATGTTGATTATATCTTTTATGAAAATATTTGATTCTTGATCCGTAGACTCCAGCTCTGTCTGTACACATGTTCCACCAAAACAAGTTCCTTCCTGAGACTATTTAGCAGAGGCACCGTGGCTCCGTCCGGAGGTTAGCACCACCCAAGACGATTGTGATTGGTTTAAAGAAATGCCAATAAACCAGAGCAGGTTTTTCTCCCATCCAGGAATGCTGTGAGGACTAGCCAGACTATTTTTCAGACAACGGTAGCTGCAGACTGTTGGTCGTCCCGCTGTTGAAATACTTTCCAGTGAAAAACAGTCAGCATTTTAACCGTGTTTAATCCAGCTACTAGCTAACAGTATGCTAACGTTACCTGCTGTCAAGTGTAGTGTTAACTAGCGGCATGTGCAGCGATGCTTCTGTTGCCTGTAACGTCTGTTTCAGAGCACCAGAGGGCAGCGCAGACATTTAAGCGGCGCCGAAATGAAGCTCCAAAATCTGCATTGCTGTTCGGTCCGGTAGATCCTGGTCGTTATGGCACCGGTGCCATATTAACACCGGGTTTTGGTACCAACCCTAGTATTAATACATCTGTTTGTTATGTTGTGTATTCTGTGTATGAACTGTTGTCTTTTATTCTTTGCTGGCTGTAAAACAAATTGCCCCCTACGGATATAATAATAAGGTTTACCTTCACTTTAATTGTTATAAAGTGCTTTGGGTTATTAGTGTGTGAAAGTGTTTCTGTATGAGATGGGGGGAGCATGACTCAATGAAACAACTCATCAGTTTAAACACATGTAAATGCTGTGTGACAGATTGTTGTTGCAACTGAAGGCCACTTTAAAGTGTGTGACAACAGTAAGGGTGAGAGTTTATTGCATGTCACACTGTGTGAGAGGCTCTAATGTATTCTCAGTCGCAGCCTGTCAGACTGTACAATATCAGTTTGGGGCTGTCGGATTGTGGATGAATGTGTGGTGAATCACAAGTATAATGAGAGCAGAGGCCCGTCATCAGCTCATGTTGTTCGTCTGTTACTCATGTTTTGAAGCTGCAGCTCCACAAAATTTCTCTCTTTGCCGGAGTCCCGTGAACATCTTTTTTTCTAGGCAATTCTCAACATTTACACGTTTAATAATGCAGCAGGTTAGTTTGTACAAGCCTTAGGGCTGCACAATATATCGTTTTTTTATCAATATCAACTGGCGCAATAAACACAGCGCAACTGGTAAAGACATATCGCGAAAGACACTCAGAGTTAGTTGAAGAGTGTATCAGTAGAAAACTGCACTTTAAATAATGTAACTGTTATTCCTTTTTTTTAGTGATGCTTCTTAATGTTTAATTTGTTCCAGCAGCAGAAAAGCAGAACTGAGAACACTTTAAAGTGCTCATATTATGCTTTTTGGATTTTCTCCTTTCCTTTATTGTGTTATATATCTTTTTGTGCACGTTATAGGTTTTTTTGAGCATTATATGAATACTTTAAATATCTGTTTATCGCAAGTAATATCGTTATCGTGATATTCAAAACTGTTATCGCATATCTCATCATGCAGCCCCAATCACAATATGTTTGACCACATAAATAGACGCTGACATTGCGGCAATATTGTACAGTTGGGTTGACTATTGGTGCTTTCACAAATTATTAACACAATGACAGTTTTGATTAATAATCACCAACAATGTGGATACAATGAGTAAGTCTGGAAAATTACATCACTTGTGTGATGTAATCACTGCAATGCAGCCTTTAAAACCAGGAAAAGACACTTTTGAATTCAAGACGATATCCAGCCTCATAGTATATCGATAGATAGGTAGATATAATATTGATGTTTCCCAGCCCACCCGGTCTCACGGCAGTTCGTGAAATGGTGACGTTATTTTGATCTATTGATTCGTGTACATGGAACGATTTTCTACTTTATTTCGTGCTGGTCACCACGAAATTGGAACGTTACTATTTCATGAACTGCCATGACACTGGGCTGTAGCTGGGCTGCGGCTGCTCTGGGGGAGATGGTGACAATACGATCCGCGGTCTCTGGGTGACTCAACAATGGGGAAATTAAATGCTGCACGCTGGCGACCAACGCCATGACACAGGGCTGCTCTGGGGGATGCAACAACGGGGACGCCACACGCGGTAGACGGTGACAACAACGGCCGCCGGGACACGATCTGTGGTCTCTGGGGGACGCAACAACGGGGAAATGAAACGCTGCACACCAGCGACAATAACGCCGACAACAATGGGACGCGCTACAACAAGGGGACGGTTGTGGTTAGGAAAAGAAAGACGGGGAAAGGTTGTGGTTAGGAGAAGAACAACGCGGAAAGGAACTACCACACGCGGGACGCGACCCCCGGTCTCCGGGGTGAAAGTCCTGTGTTTTTTGACCCATCCACCACCCCAACCAACCTCCTTACGCGGATTTTTGGCTTTTCAATACTAATCGCTACCATAATCGTGCTGTTATCAAGTAATATGCTTCCCATTCAAATACATCAGTTTAAAATTCGTGCTCACCAACACGATAAAACACAGAAAAACGTGTCCCTGTACACGAATCAATAGATTAAATAACGTCACCATTTCACAAACTGCCATGAGACTGGGCTGCCCAGCCCTATCTCTATCATACCCATAGGTGTAAAAATATCTTTAAACAGGCAGAATATCTGCCAGTGCTGGTAGACACCGGGCTTGGTTTTATAATGCGACCAGCATCACTTATCCTTGGAGGCTATGCTATCAGCCCAAACACCCTTCCCTTTGTGCAGTTACAGAACTGCGTGAGGCACATTACACATGAACCACACACACATTACTCTGAGCCTCCTGATCGCTCAGTAATTGGACTTTGTGTACCAATCACGTAACCGCCAACTGCTTCAGTGGAGCCACAAAACTCTCCACCTCCATCAGCAGCTCCAGGTGCCAGCGGTGGAAGAAGTATTCAAATCCTTTACTGCAGTAAAAGTACTAATATCAAACTGTAAACATACTCTGTTACAAGTTAAAGTCCTGCAGTAAAAATGTTACTTCAGTAAAAGTGTGTAAGTATCATCAGGAAAATGTAGTTAAAGTATTAAAAGTAAAGAAGAATCCTCCCATTGTAGAAAGCGTAAAGGATCCAACCAGTTGTGTGTTTAATGGTCTGATCATCTCAGCTGGACTTGTAGCCGTTATATTGTTGGCTAGTTTACTTTAGAATAAAACATCAGATTTTATAACCTATGTGTTTTGTGTGCAGAAATCTTAATGTGTAAAGTAACTAGTAACTAAAGCTGGCAGTGACTGTAGTGGAGTAAAAAGAAGGTTTCATCATCATAAAAATACGCAATTTTGACCTAGCCCATATACCGTCAGACACATTTTCAAGCTGATCTCATGAAACAAAGAGATACAGACAGAGGTTAGCTAACTTTTTGTCTGTCATCCGTCCATCACAAAAGGTCAGGTTCTATATCTACCAACTGTCCTGCAAAGGCTGGATATATCCTTGGGAGTTAGGAGCTATTGTCATACACGGAAATGGTAGGGGAGCAACGGATCACAAAACTCACGGTTTCGGATCGGATCACCGTTTTGAGTCAAGAAGATCAGCACAAAAAAGGGGGCCATTTATAGGATTTATAAAAATTGTAATAATAACTTTTAACAATAATAACTTCTGTCACCAGTTACTTGCTGTTAAATGACAAAAACTGATGAGAAAAGGGTATTTTACAATAACTTAAGTAAAGTAATAAATAAATGCACCATTTAGTCCTGTCTGTGTTGTTTTTCCGACAACAGCAGTGACTTCTAGGCAAGGCCCGCCCTTTAATAGCATTCACATACTACCATTGGCCAGACGTCTATGCTTACGCAAGCTAAGGCAACCCATTTGTTCAGGTCCTATCCACTGACCAATTGGCTATCTGGGACCCCCTCGAAAACGAGATGGTACATCTCGAGGGGTTTATCCTAATAAACAAATTTGAATATATGAATATATCCTAAACCTTAACCACTCAAGGTCAATACCTAACCCCAACCAATCGGGCTGCTTCGTAGGGCAGGACTTGCCTAGAAGTTACGTGGGTTCCATAATAATGCACTATAGTGTTAGTTTGTGTTTTTAGCTACAGACTGTTGGACGTCCCGGTGTTGGAATCCTCTACAGTGAAATACAGTCACACTTTACAGTGTTTAGCTGTCAGCATTTTAACCGTGTTTAATCCAGCTACTAGCTAACGGTAGGCTAACATCAACGTTACCTACTGCCAAGTGTAATGTTAGTGTTAACTAGCGTGACATGCAGCGAAGCTTCTGTTGTCTCTAACGTCTGCGTTGCTATTCTGGTTCACATGCAGTGTGCTTAAGAAAGTGCTTACTTTATTACCGTTGGCCATGAATTCAATGTGCGTGCCAGTTTGTTGCTGGAGCCTGACTGTGAAGGGGTGGTACTTAGCTTCCAGTTTAGTGTTATATTTTTAAGGGTAACTTTGTTTTTTCAACCTGGACCCTATTTTCCCGTGTTTTTGGTGTCTAAGTGACTGATAGGAACAATAATCTTTGACATTGCTCCACTATTAAGCGAGAAACAAGCTACAATGTAACGTTAATGCTTATGAAGCTTAATTTGGCCGTCATTAGTTATTGGACAATTGTTCAGCGTCAGTTAGCTTCCACTAAAAGTTCTGTTTTTGCCGCTGACACTCTCAGATTATTATTCTAAATTTCTGACAACATTATGGAAATGATCCCTACAGAGGTAGACCTTTTAGTTAAAGAGTAAGATCCTTGTAGTTTAACATGATACAAGAGACATTGCTAATTAGTAGCTTTTTCTAAGACCAGTGGAACTATATAAACAATAGTGTTAGACTTCTGAGCGGGCCGTGGCAAGTTAGTGCAGGCCGCCACGGTTTAGCCAAAGCACACAACATGTAGATTCAAGACCGGATCAAGCAGCTAAGTATCTTGGGTGAGGGGAGGATTCAAGGACATTTTAAATGTGCATTAGGTCAGGGTTAGAGAGGGGTGTCAGTAGATTTATGACGGCTGAAACCTACTGAAGGATGCACAGTGTTAACACACCATGAACCGTGAATGTTGGAGTACTCACACGTTAGCACATTTCCCCATGTGTATTTATAATTAGTTTACAACATCCACATACTATATTATGGATGCAACACATTTATCATGCCAATCAATAATCAAAGTCCACAGATTCCTTTTTTTAATAAAAAATAATAATGACAGAAACATGACATTCCCAGTCTAAATACTCCAATAACAACTCTAGACATTTTTTGGGTTTGTTAACAATGATGGGTTTTTGTAGGTGGAGCCTAACTTGAAAAAAACCTTGAAAAAGGTGACAAAAACGTGAAAAAAATAAACAAACTTGGATTAAAAAAAAAAAAATAAATAAAATCAGAATTTAAAAAAAAAAAGAAACTCTAAAAAGCCAACAAAAAAAGTATAAAAAATTGCCAAAAAAAAACCTTCAAAAAGGTGCCTTGAAGTCGATGGTTAGGGGGTTAACACAACAGGAACAGTTCCAATTATATGAGATCAAAGATTATACACCTGTAGACAGAGAGTTTGTGTTGTGTGTAAATAAAGCTTTGCTGTTATAATTATGGATTAAGGGTTCCCAGGGCGACCACCCCTACTACAAATGTGTTAACGGTAAATCATCATCCGATCAAAGCCTGGACCAAATGTTATAATTATGTTCTCATGCTCGAAATGAGTCCTGGGAGCACAGGAAGAAAACAGAGAGACGGACGTCTAAAATATCGCCTACACAAATGTTTGTCAATCTTTGTCAGACCAAGGACCACTTACTGAATAAATTAAAAAAACACGAACCACCTGCCAAAATATCCCCCGAAGAAATAGGCCTCCTACTTCAACAGTATATTACACATTACAGGTCTTACATTTCATTAATAAAGGTTTTAAATTTGACTTAAATTTGACTTGTTGAAACCTGCAGAAACCCAGATTACAGCCAAATTAAATGACTCGTCTTTGTTGCGATAGCTACTTTTTCAAACTCCTCCTAGGCCGATCTGCACGAAACCTGGCCTATACCATCTGCAAATGGACCTGACAGAAAGTTATCAAAAGAATTTAGCTCACTTCAAAAATGCACAATAATGAGGAAGAACGGTGCTGTTTATGCTGACACATCAGGGAAGGATTTGGTCAGTTGAAAGCAGTTTATATGGACGCCGTTCCACTTCCAGGATTGTTCAGGTGCTGCCGGAAATTCTGCCAGATGTCCCTCTTTTCAGCCGGATGTCCGTTACCTTCCTCTTTCTATGTGTTAAACTCCGGTGGATTTATGAGGACTATGATTACTGTTTTAGCTTAGCAGTAGCAGCTATCTATCTGAGCGGTTAGTAAACCGAAGTAGAGTCAAATATTTGATCTACAAACACACTTTGTTGGCTTTTTTCTCAAGTTTACACGATTTCTTGTCTTATTTTGGCGTTAATACTGTTCTGGTTTTCGCGAATAAAGACTGATTTAACCGTCGTGTTGCTTAAGCACGTCGGAGTGAGATTTCATCAGAAAATCAAGGGACCGTCACCAATTACTTGCGGTGTTACCGGAGCCAGGGAGCGTGTGTAAACACAAAAAACTGTCCATATACTGTATATAAATAAATAAATGAATTTAAATCAATGTATAATAAAATACATAAATGGCACAAAAGTTACAAGAAAAATTGCGCTAACGGCACAAAAATAAAACACAGATTTCACACAATTATAGCATGAAAAAGCCCCAAATGTTGCGTGAGTGAGTAAATATTAAACAAAAACACACCAAAAACAAAAACGGCAATAAAACAGACACAAAAACACACCTGTATACACACACACACACACACACAGACACACACACAGACACACACACACACACACCCCTCTCTTATCTCTGGATGTTTCCTCTCCTATCTCATATAATGTGTATGTGTAAGTCACGTCCGCCTCTGTGGTTTTAAAGTCATGTAAAGGCCATTGATTACTGGATAGAGAGCTGATGTTGCAAAGTTTCTTCTGATGCTGAGATAAAGAAGTTATGTTGGATAAAAACAGAAAAAGAGAAACTGCTGATGACGGTTGGCATGGCGATCTGACGGCCTTGAAGGAGCTGATGGGATAACATTTCACTGGAACTGTACTTCCAGCATTTCATGTGACAAATGAAATTGATAGGCCCATTTCTAGATTTCCCGTGATGTCACGGCACTATGGGAGCGCCCAGCTGGAGGGCAAACAGAAGCAACGAGTCAGCTCAGTTTTTACCACAATTAGATTCACAAACAGAAGAGAGACAAGCCCAGTCTGTTTCTCTACAGTGTCAAAAGGAAAACCCAGACATGAGGATTTTGTGGATTTGTGCAAATTAAATGTGCCGTACTAGCGGACTACACTGACACTGAAACTAACCACGCATGCAACCAACGACAGTGGTCGAGCTAACGTTAGCCGTATCTCCCATCTATAGGAGCGGGGGAGGGTGACCTGGTGAATGAGTGCAGCATTGTGATTGGCTGTGTTTGGAGAAGGAAAGCAAGTCACTTCTTGTTAGATTTTTGTGTCTTAGGTAGGGAACTGTTATTTGATAATTAATAAAAAGTGTTTGATGCAAATGAAAACTGAGTGAAAGTCTGAGAAATAACTCCTGGTTTTGGAGACTGGGTGTGTAGTTTGAGTGAGAGCTTTCAAAAATCATGTTAGGCCGACATGTAAAGATTTATTGTGTAAACAGTTGTAAAAAACTGTGATATGCATCCCCACTGTATACTACTGACTTACTGTTTACTTCTACTTCAGAGGAAAACATTGTACTACTGCATTTACCTGACAGAGAAATGTTACTGGTTACGTTGCAGATTCACATTTTACTCTCAAAACATCACCATTTAAATTTAGAGTAATCACCAGGGACGTACTGGGACAAAAGTTCAGCTACACACACACATACACACACACACACACACACACACACACACACACACACACACACACCCCTCTCTCTTATCTCTGGATGTTTCCTCTCTTCTCTGAATAATGTGTATGAAAACACGTAAGCCTCCGTGGTTTTAGAGTCACGTAAAGGACATTGATCACTGGCTAGAGAGCTGATGCTGCAAAGTTTCCTCTGATGATGAGATAAAGAAGGCATGAAAAAGAGCAGCTGCTGATGAGGGTTGGTGTAGAGCGTATATGAGCTGAGTGGTGTCAGTGTTTTTCGACCTCGGAGCAGAATGGATGCAGTCACAGAGCTCTCCTTCCTGCTGTTTGCTCTCATCAACAACATCCATGCACAAGAACGGATCATCATCCGACTGGAAAGGACCAATTACACCTTCAACCTCCCCGAGAACACCAACTCCTGCCTGATCTCCAGATCTGTTGGTGAGGAGAAGCTTGTCCTGTGGAACACCTCTGACCTCTGGTCCAACAGCTCCTCAGTACCTGAACACTTGAAAAAACGACTTGTCAGCACAGTGAAAACTTCTTCTTACACCATCCTCCACCTGACCCATTCAGACTCTGGCCCGTATCAAGAGGAGTGTTGGACTGAGGGCAACGTGACGCATGAGAACAACATCACTATTACTGTTTGTACTTCAATAGATCGGGGATTTATTGAAGCATTCTTTGGAGAAACAGTGGACCTGCCATGTAAGGGAGCAGCTGATAATCTGGATATCCAGTGGCTCAAACAGGACTCTAGATATGAGCAAGAACCATGGAGCAGAGTTTTTGGGGACAAGACGACATCAGTGATGGAGAATGTTAGAGGAAGATACCAAGTGGTGAGAAACACATCAGCTCTTTGTGTTTCCAACATCACAGCAACAGACTTTAGATGGTACAACTGTCTGGTGATGAACCAACAGCAGTGTGTTATCAGTTACACTGTACGGTTGAGACTATGGGTGCAGATAATCTACGGCTCAGTGGGAGAGACCGCTGTGTTGCCGTGCACTATCACTGACTCCACTGAGCCCCCACGTTGGATGAAGGTTAATACCAAAACCGACTCCATCACCGACGTAGGACAACAAAACCAGACTGTTCCTTCAGTAGACCAAAACTACTCGCTGGTGTTTTCATCTCTAATGTTAAATCACTCAGGTTGGTACCACTGTGAACCCTCTATGAGAGAGCAACTGTATTTGCTGGCGGTGTGCCCCAAATTTGCCCCCCCTGCTGTAGAGCTCTTCTCAGAGGGAGAAGAAATCACTGTCAGATGCACAGATTGGGGAGAGGATTGGAGGCACCATGGTTGGTTTATCAAGTCGAACCGAACAGAGGGAAGAATCTTTAGTGTAGAGTCTAATCAGAGAATGACCAGAGTGAGCAGGTACTATAATAACGGGAGCCTGGTTGTCTCTAATATCTCAGTGGGAGACGCAGGGGAGTACTGGTGTGCAGTTACTGACCCAGATGATAATTATCAGTGTGTGTCAACAAAGAGAACTGTGTTGGTGTACATGGAGCCCTTTGGGATTTACTCCACCTTCTTCAAAGTGCGATGCTCAGTGCTCAGTGTCCTGCTGCTGATGCTCTGTGCTGCTGTAGTCGCTGTGAACCTGAGGACACGGAGAGGAGCGCAGCTTTCAGCTCACACACACACTTAATATGCATATGATCATTTCATCTTTGGCTTTAATACAGCCTGGTATACACTGGCTTTAAAACAAGGACTAGAACACAAAAGACAGAGAGAGAGATTACAAAAACAACAAACAGAAACGATGGGAAATAAGACATAAATACCCAATGATTATTATTATAATAATATAAAATAAGTTTTGAATGTTAGAAGTGAACATTGATCCTGACAGGGTGCAGATGTTCCCTTATCGTCTGTATTAGTATGTTGTGTATATATATAGATGATATTATATTGTCTATATATATTGAGTTGCGTGTGATTATAGGGATCACTGCTTCGGGCTGCACCCTGACTGACAGGAGGGGGGGGGGGGGGGTTTAATAGTTTAACATGTTGGGAATTCACTTTTTAACATTACTGTCACCTAAGAGTTTTATTATAAATCATGTCACCTTTATATGTGTGTGTGTGTGTGTGTGTGTGTGTGTGTGTGTCTGTATGTGTGTGTGTGTGTGTGTGTGTGTGTGTTCCAGATGTTTTATTTTGAATCTAAAGATTATGTGATGTTTTATCTTATATATGAAGGAATATAAATTGTCTTTAATACATTTATAATAGTTGTATCTTGTAGTGTTGTCACTGTTATAAACTTGTTATATCTTGGTCTATATCACGCTATAATCTATCGTCTGTATAATAAACATTATTGATAAACAATAAACCTGTTTTCATTGTGATTTCTGATTAAATATTATAATCAACATATCTCTGGGTCTGTAAAATGTTTAATTTCAGTAAGTAAAGTTTATTTCTAGAGCACATTTAAACACACATTAATCTGACCAAAGTGCTGAATAAAAGAACATTAAAACGTAAATATCAAAACCCAAAAAGAAGATCCCAACACCAACAACAAGCAGCAGTTCCCAAACCCAGAATGATGACATGATGAGACCAGATAGAGAGATTAGAGAGTTCTAATGGCTCTTTATCTATAAAAATATAGCAAGGGTAAAACGACTTATGTGCCAACAGGATTTGGAAAAACTTATCCATGCTTTTATCTTCAGTAGACTTGACTACTGCAACGGTGTCTTTACAGGTATTCTTAAAAAGTCTATTAAACAGCTGCAGCTGATTCAGAACGCTGCTGCACGAGTCCTCACCAACACCAAGAAAATAGATCACATCACTCCAGTTCTGAAGTCCTTACACTGGCTTCTGTGCACCAAAGAATAGATTTCAAAATACTCATGTTAGTTTATAAGTCACTAAACGGTTTAGGACCAATTTACCTTTCGAATCAGCTACTACACTATGAGCCGCAGAGATCTTTGAGATCATCAGGGACAGGTCTGCTTGCCATCCCCAGAGTCGGAACAAAAAAGGGGGAAGCTGCGTTCAGCTTCTATGGTCCGTACATCTGGAATAAACTACCGCTAAACTGTAGATCGGCACCTACGCTCAGCTCTTTTAAATCAAGGCTGAAGACCTTTCTTTTCAATACTGCCTTTATTTAATTCATTGCACTGCACTGTATTGGGAATTTCATTCTTTTATTCCTGTATTTAATCTGTTTTTGACTAACTGTTTTAATTTTGTATGACATGCTTTTAAATTTGTATTAACTATTTTTAATTTTGTATTAACGTGCTATACAAATAAATTTGTCTTGCCTTGCCTTGCCTTTATCTGAGATATAAAAACAGACATGGAGGGAGCACATCTCATATCTGAAGGCAGCAGCTTCCACCGCTGTGGAGCAGCAACTGGAAAGGCTCTGTCCATATTTGGCAGTTTTATTATAAAGTTAATGAAATAAAAGACAAAAGTGCAGAAAAAGACGACCAAAACGTTGAGAATTTGAGGGCATTTTAGTCCTTTATTTGACAGGACAGCGTAGACATGAAAGGGGAGAGAGAGGGGGGGAAAGACATGCAGCAAAGGGCTGCAGGTCGGAACCGAAACTGCAGCCGCTGTGACGAGCACTGAGCCTCTCTACATGGGGCGCACGCTCTACCAGGTGAGCTACCCAAGCACCCCGTTAATTTTAAATTTTGACCCAAAAAGTTGCATGATCAACGGGAGGACAACACAAGGGTTAAGGCATACTTGACTTTATATTATATTAGGGATCTACA
This sequence comes from Sander lucioperca, assembly GCF_008315115.2. Taxonomy (NCBI): domain Eukaryota; kingdom Metazoa; phylum Chordata; class Actinopteri; order Perciformes; family Percidae; genus Sander; species Sander lucioperca. Next base: position 27,195,606 of record NC_050178.1, read on the forward strand.
ATTGTATAGTATAGTTATCACATTTATGATTTGGGAAAATTACATTTTGCATCCACAGGGTCTTTTATTATCATTGTCAACGTTTCAAAGATAAGGCAGTTTTCCAAATGCCAAATATGGCTAAATAATTGATGATAATATTCCACGTAGAATACTTATTATATAAACCATAATCACACAGGTCTATTGTCTCTGTGTAGACTAAGAATAGTTCATGATACATTTCTCAAACTACTTCTAAAAAAAGGCGTCTCTCTGCCGACTCAGTTGTTTTAAAGGAAGTCAACAAGGATCAAAAGGCAAGATGAAAATAGAAAAAGAGAGAGGCGTGACACGACTGTGCTTTGTTACAATCAGGGTAGGAATTTCATAGGGGCCATGAAGGCCTTGGCCGCTCTGCCCTCCCCCCCCCACACCCCCAGTCAGGCTGGCCTCTGAAAAAAATGATCTGCCCCTATGGCTACAGTGGCCTTGATGCCGAGCTATATTCTCATATATATGCCCCAGCTGATCTTGCCATTTTCTCATGATGTGCCAATGCTGCAAAGCTCTGACTGAGCTGAGCAAGGGCGTAAATTTGGGTTCAACATTGGGGGGGGGAATTGTCGGTAAAACAAATGCTGGAAAAAGTGCCAACATTTCGGAAAAAGCAACAATTGTCGGAAAAGGGAATTTTTTTTTGAAAAAGTGCAAAAAAAAACTTGAAAAAAGGAGATAAAACTAAAAATAAATTGCCGGGCACCTGGGTAGCTCACCTGATTACCCCTCAACGCAGTGGCCGCAGGTTCGACTCTGACCTGCGGCCCTTTGCTGCATGTCATTCCCTTCTCTCTCTCTCTCTCCTGACTTCAGCTGTCCTATATAATAACGGCCTAAAATGCCCCCAAAAATAATCTTAAAACAAAAAAAAGCCAAAAAAAGGAGGCAAAAAAATTGCCAAAAAAGGCAACACAAACAAAAAAATAGTCCAAAAAGACCATGAAAAAGGCAACAAAAATACAGAAAAAAAACAGCAAAAACATAGAAAAAGCCCAGTTTTGATTATTGACATAAATTACACCTATGAAGTAATTTATCCATAAGTAACCCATCACCTTTCAAAATGTGGTTGAAAGAAACCCAAATTTCTGATATAGAAACGTTTTGAAAATGGGAGGCAGGAGGGTTAAAAATAGATCTTCTCTCTGATAATAATCTAATCTTGTCATTAAAAAGTCATATTAGTAATATTAGTATCCTTAGCAGGAGCAAATCTCTCCTTGTTCCTTTAAACAAACTCTCTCTTTTTCTATTCTCCGTTGATGTTTTCCTCCATAATCCTCTATGATTCAATTCACTTTGTCTTAAATTAAAGCCCCTCTTCTTCCTCCTCCTCCTCCTCCTCCTCCTCCTCCGGTGGTCGGTGTATACGGCCTCCCACCCGTCTCCTCCATTATTGAAATTCTACACCAGCGTCTCATCGCCACTCGCCATTTACATTTCTCTGATAATGACAGTGTGCCACATCAAGTCGACCTCAGGCTTAAAATAACGTGTGTGTGTGTGTGTGTGTGCTTGTGTGTGTACCTGCTTTTTTTTAAAAGATTCATTTTTTCGGCATTTTAGGCCTTTAATTCCACAGACGGGAGAAGACATGAAAGGAGAGAGAGAGGGGGGAATGACATGCAGCAAAGGACCACAGGTCGGCGTCGAACCCGTGTCTGTCAGCTTGTGTGTATGTGTGCATGTGTGTGCTTGCGTGCCTGTGTGTGTGTATGTGAGCTTGTGTGTGCGTGCGTGTGTGCGTCAAGCGTGTTTGTGTGTGCGTGTGTGTGCTTGTGCGAGCGTGCTAAGTGCGTACGTGAGAGAATCTCAATTAACGGAAAAAGGAACGCCAGACAGGAAGAGCAAAATGGTGAATTAGTGGCTCTCAGTAGAGGAGTAGAAGCCGATCAGATTTGATGACCTCACGCGTACTGGAGCAGAGAAGATTAGCCGAGAGGGCGAGCGATGGAGACTCAGTGTGTGTGAGATGAAAGCTCAAGAAGCTGCAATCTGTTTCATTTTTGAAATTTTCCATTTCCTCACGGGGTATCAAGGGATGCACTTAATAACCTTTATTTATCTGGGGAAGGAGTCTGCCGAGCATCACTGCCTCATTTTCCTCTAGTTACATATTCTCCAACATGTCCTCATACCTAAACGACACGTAAGACCCGTGGACGAAGGAAATATGTTGGACCTTTGCATATATTCTTTAAGGGTCCTATCTTGCACCCGGCGCAGCGCGGTGCAAAGCCCGACGCAAATGTCTTTGCTAGTTTAGGACCGACCCAGTTGCCAGTTTCCCGTCCAGCGCCCGCGTCGTTTAAAAAGTAAATGCACCTGCGTCCATCTGTGGCCCATGGGTGTGCTGGTCTTACAGGGAGGTGTGTTCAGGTGCATTCTGGGCGTGCTGGTCTTACAGGGAGGTGTGTTCAGGTGCATTCTGGGCGTGCTGGTCTTACAGGGAGGTGTGTTCAGGTGCATTCTGGGCGTGCTGGTCTTACAGGGAGGTGTGTTCAGGTGCATTCTGGGAGTAGCTATCTTGAGGCAGTGGGAAGTGATCGTGCCATTGTCCAACAAAAACCTGGTCTAAAATCAATAACGCAGCATTTCATTGTTATTTTAACAGAGCATTAGTAAAATGCTGATGATGAACTCTAATTGTAATGTTGAACATGGTTTTTCCTGGCTCCGAATGGGCATACATGTATATCAGTATATCAAGTGGGGGGTTATGAGATGACCATAAAACATTTGATTCGGCGCAAAAAAAAACATTTTGAAAACTTCAAGAAAAATCAAAGGTATGAGACTTGTACAGAAAAGATCAGAGACTTCAATGGTAGCAGCTTGTTCACGGGTTCCCAGCTGCAGTCAACATTTCCATGGTAACAGCGAGCTCCACCAATCAGAGACATCTCTGTAACGCTTAGGATTGTGGGTAGTGTAGTACTTCTCCATGACATTGTGAGTGAAACATGTTTTTCTTGATTTTATACAGACTCCACGGGAGGGTGCCTATGTTCCCACATTTCCTTTTTCATAACTTTGTATCAGATTTTATCCCCCTTTCTCCCAATTTGGTAGCCAATTACACCCAACATATTATCCAGTAGCAATGGACTACAGATGGAATGTAACCCTAACCCTAACACTAACATAGGGCCTAATATTAAGAAAAATCTTAGAAATGTGGGAACATAGGGCCTAATTTTCTCGTCTTGCTGTGTTATGCTGCTCACGATAACACGTTCTCCCAAGAAGGAAAGCTACGGCTGAGTTTAGGAAAATAAGAACGGGGTTGGGTTTACACAAACAACAGAGCGAGGAAACGGCACACACGGGACCCGATCTCCGGTCTCCTGGGTGAAAGTCCTGTGTTTGACCCATCCTCCCCCCCGACTAACCTCCCTGTGTGGATTTTCGCCCTTTCATACTACTCGCTACGGTGTAAATTCACACCAATCGCAAAGTAATATAAGTCAGTGGAGGACAAACAGCGTTGATAAACACGCTAAAAAGCGAGTATGCATCTTGATAACACGCCAAAAGTTAATTGTCCACCTGAGCATCGCCAAAGTGTTCTTACTGCTTTCTCTCATTACGGTCACTTCCGTACACTAATTAGACATGCAAATGTCCATGTACATGTGTCAAAATTCACAGGTAGATTCTTTAATGTGTATAAATTAATTCTATTTGCACTTTGAGGGGCGATCGCCCAGAAAAAGCACAGCGAAAAGACCAGGAACATAGGGCCTAATTTTCAGTGAAAAAAAATTCTAAGAAATGTGGGAACATAGGGCTGACCCCAATTCCACAACCTCACAGCTCGGGGTCAGTCTGCCTCAGATGGTTTTAGACTTTATGGCTCATAGATCAGAATCCTCATGGGGAAAATGAACAAGAATTTTCACTTCCGTGACCACACTGTTTAGCTCTAAGTTCACTTTTGAGATTCACCACCACCAAAGAGATTATATATGCCTCCAGGACAGCTCTGCCTCCGAGAAAAACAGTTTATGTAACTAAAACCTTAATGGTTTGAAAACGGCTGTTAATGCTGAAGAGAGCTCAGGTTTAGTGATTTCCAGACTCCGTCTTCAAGTCCCTCGGTGCTCTACCAGGAACACCTCATCCATAATATTCTGTCCAGTGGCAATAAAGCCGTCCTCGCTCTCCTCTAGTGTCTGTCTGGCTGGGGCTCTCATTCAGCCTTGGCTGCGACATGCACGTACAGCGTGTGTGTGTGTGTGTGTGTGTTGTAGTCAGAGCAGACTGTATATACCCGCAGAGATACTCACTGCCAGACAGCCTCCATAGATAGGAAGGTATTACTTTTCAGCTGCAGCTCTCACTATAACACACACACACACACACACACACACACACACACACACGACAATTCTGCTTCCATCTCGGACACCTTTTGGCTCACGTATCAGAATATCTGTTTAAATGCAAATATAAATGATTTTGTAATGTTAGTTTAATGGTGTCAAACTAAAGTGTAACTTGTTACCTTTCTAACGGAATATAATGTTAACCATTTCCTTTAGCTCTGTCTTTACCAGAGTCTGCAAAAGGAGGCCAACAGCTGTGAAATCTGTTTTTCTGGGTATTAACAGTATTAACCAGTCGCCCAAATGAACGTCAATGCTGTCAACACATCTGGGACCGTACTTCTGTTCTTCCCAATAAAATGGCATGCTTTAACAAACGTGGTATCATGACTTTGCGTAAACATACACGCCGACTTTCTTAAGCCAAGTGGCGTGTTATCTGTACGAATTTTGAGCTATCCGCATGTATGTCTACGCTGTATACAGTGGGCGTAAACATACACGCCACATGGCGTGTTATCACCATCTTGCCGTGTTATCGCAAGAACAACATGTTATTGCGAGAAGAAAGCGACGGTTGAGTTTAGGAAAAGAAAAACGGGGTTGGCTTTAGTAAAACAACAGAGCGAGGAAACGCCATACGCGGGACGCGCTCCCCGTTCTCTCCCAACTAACCTCCCTGTGTGGATTTTCGCCCTTTCATACTACTCCCTACAGCGTAAATTCACACGCAATCGCAAGGTAATGTTAGTCAATGGAGGCCAAACGGCGTTGATAAACACGCTAAAAAGCGAGTATGCATCTTGATAACACGTCAGTAATAGCATAAAAAAATGGCGCCACTTCATGAGATCACTCTGCTTTAACAACCCCAAATGATGCAGTTAAAGCTTCTTAATTTCCACTTTGAATGTAAAGTTAAATGTCCACCTGAGCATCGCCAAAGTGTTCTTACTGCTTTCTCTCATTACGGTCGCTTCCGTACACTAATTAGACATGCAAATGTCCATGTACATGTGTCAAAATTCACAGGTAGATTCTTTAATGTGTATAAATTAATTCTATTTGCACTTTTGGGGGCGATCGCCCAGGAAAAGCACAGCGAAAAGACCGGAGGTGTCCGGATATGGACACAGTTGCGTTGGCACCAACAACATACATACTGGCTCTCTCATCTGCAGGGTTCCCTCTCTCACTCTCTTTCACACACACACACACACACACACACACACACACACACACACACACCACCTCTTCCTGTTGGTCAGGGTCATAAAAAAGTGCCAAGTCCTGCTTTTTTGTAAAATGATGGTCTGGAATTCTTTGCAGGAACTTCACACCCGGGTGTATTTTCAACATTTTGCTGAATTCAGAGTAAACAGTTCTGAAAGAGTTAGTTTTTTGTATTTTTGTCTTCTTTTCCCTAAACAGCCAGGGTGAGAACAATGAGAGGAAAAACTGCATCAAGGTTTTGAAGAGATATGCTCTTGATGGGGCAAGAAGCAGTAAATAAAAACACAATAATGAAGCAGATCTGTAGATTTGCCTGGTTGAACTGCGTGACTTTTCATCAAGATGTTGACAAACTCACTTACTGGTTGTCTTAGGAGTTTAGTTTACCGCCATAGCCCAACACAATGAGCTCATAATGCTCAGTGTAACCAGCTGAGGTTGCAGTTTATGGAAACCAAACAGAAAGTCTTTCATGTTACACAATTAGCGGTAAAAATGCTGTGGGGAAGCAGGTAGCTGCTCTACCAATCCCATCTAATGTCTGGCATTTGAAAATCATGGATGTATTGTGTTCCTACATTTCCCTTCAAGGGTTAGGGGTTAGGGTGGGTTAGGGGTTAGGCAAACATAGGGCCTAATATTGGAAAAAAATCTTGAAATGAAATGTGGGAACATAGGCACGCTCCCCTTGGAGTGACGACGAGATAGATCTGTTACTGAAAGGCCTGTAAGCTACCTAATTGATAAGACTGACTGACATGCGTCATCGTTTCCAAAGGTCTCCGTTTGTGTCCGTCCAGACTACAAAGCAACCCTGAAGTTTTCAAAACCAAAACGGGGGCAGCAGTGTTTCCAAATGTTAAAGTTTCAGGGGCCTGAAAACACCGCAGTAGTGTGGGTGCGTTAACGTAGCAAAATATATGTTTTTTAACCCTCCTTCCCTTCCTCGGGTCAAATTTGACCCATTTTCAAAAAGTTTCTATATCAGATTGTAAAAATAAATAAATAAATAACGTACGACGCTCTTCACAAGTAAAATAAATGATCAATTCACTACTTTAATTGCATTTGGGTGTTTTATTCAATTTTATAGCATTTGGAGAAAAAGATTGACAGAAGAACTTTGGTAAAAGACAAAAACATCGAGAAGACAAGTGACAGAAATGTGGGAGAAAGCATCAAAAACGTGGTTAAAAACAACAACAAAATTGTCTGAAAAAAAACTGACAAAGAACTTCGGAAAAAGTGACAAAAGTCACGGTTTGCGGTTTTTAATATTCTGACCCAGAAAAACTAAAAGTTGCATCTTGCATGGTCGACGGAAAGACAACACGAGGGTTAAACCAACACACACACACACACACACACACACACACACACACACATAGTGCGTGTCACTATCTTTGTGGGGACCCGTCATTGACATAATGCATTCCCTAGCCCCTTACCCTAACCTTAACCATCACAACTAAATGCCTAACCTTAACCCTTACCCTCACCCTAACCATAACCTAATTCTAACCCTAATCCTAAAACCAAGTCTTAACCCTCAAACAGACCTTTAAACTTGTGGGGTCCAGCATTTTGGCCCCACAAAGCTGTCAGGACCCCACAAGTATACTGGACTCCTGGTTTTTGGACCCCACGATTATAGTTAAACAAGAACACACACACACACACACACACACACACACACACACATACACACACACACACCAGAACAGTCTTTTACCATCTGTATGTGTGTGTGAGAGGGAAAGAAACAGACTGTGTTTGTTTAGATTGCCCACACCTTTTCGCACAGGGCGAATGAAGCACAGAGCCATTTCAAAAATTGAGAAACTAGTAAGAAGTGTTATTATGTGAACAAATGTGTTTTTTTCTGGAGACCAATTTGAGTAAAGTCCCGTGCTGTGCAGCCTGCTGACCATGGCACTGAACACACACCTGCTATATACTGCATTTCTTTTTTGTTATTTCCTCCAGTAGTCGAATGAATCCTTGTGGCCACAACTAGTGAATGAAATGTGCACCCATCTTGTGTCCGACTGATTCATGGGTCAAACAAACACAGGACTTTCACCCAGGAGATGTTTTTCAACGCTACGGAACAAATGGAGCTAGGTCACGTTCTGCGTCACGTGGTAACCTTCAGGAAGTGAAGTCACGTCTGATTTCAACCCAAACCTCCATCTTTTTATCAACTTAACTCAGTAGTTTTGGTGTCTAAAGCTAACCACACTGGGACCGTTTCACAACGTTAACGACGTTAGATATAAAAAAAGAAAAAGAATATGCTCCTTCTCCACTCTCTAAAACACACAACTAAAATTCTAATTATGTCCTTCTGAGCATTATTAGAGTTTATAAGGATATAACCCACGTGACACGGATTTAGATACCTCTTCCACTGCTCCTCCACTGGTTACCGTAGTGACAAGCTGTTGATACTTTGGGCAAATCTGACAAGAACATCCACCAAAATAAACTCACTTAGTAGGATACTATATTACACTCCCTAAGGGAGTATTTTTTAATGAGCTATAAGTAATTGGTTGCCTGTTAACGGCTCACCAACAGGATGAAAACAAGGTGACTGGCAGGTATTAAACTTGTAGAGAGAAAAATACACACATGCAAACACATGAACATGACTGTGTGCTAACACACACACACATACACACACACACACACACACACACACGGAAAGCAGAGCATACACACACACACACAGGGATACACACACACACACACACACACTTACATGCAGATTCTCGAGAGGAAATGCATTCACTTAGCTGTGAAACGCTTCCCACTGTGATTATTAATTACATTCTCCTTCCCTTGCCACCCGTGTGTGTGTTTGTTCCTTTTCCTTTCCTCCTCTCTATCCGTTATCCCCGTTCATTCTCTTCTGTATCATCTCTCTTTCTCATTTTCTCTCCCCATTGCTCTGTCACTTTCCATCTCTGGATGTAATGGCCCAACTTCTCAGCACCCTGCAGGGGAGACAGCATCGATGATAATTAAGGGTGTAAACGAGAAAAAGAAAGACATTAAGCTTTACTAAATTTAGAGGAAGTGGACTAGACACAGAACAGAGTGAAAGTTAAGAGAAAATGTTTTTATTTTTCCCACTTCTCTGCCAGATTGATTACCAAATTGTATTGTATATCCCTTTTTCTGAGCATTGCACTTGCAAATAATTAGTTCCACGTTTGTGATTTTGTCCATCACGTTTTACATTTGGGTGATGCTCAAAGTTACAGTAACCCAGGCGAAGTCCCTTTCCTTCCGCTGAACCACCATGAGACCTTATTTCAGAAAAAAATGTATACGGTAGTGAACAGCAAGGGCATTGGTTTTGTTGGGAAGAGACTTTGCACTTTATAGTGATTATATATTATGCTGCAGTATCTTAACTCTAACACCAGAGCAGAGCAGTGTAGGATCCACCACAAAACCTGTGATATTTTCACACATACAGCAAACGCAGGTTTTTCCTGTTATTAAAATTTAAATCACAGCTCTCCTCAAAAGATAAGATAGATAAGATAAGATAAGATATACTTTATTGTCCCCAAAGGGAAATTTGTTTTGGACTCTGTCCGTTCCGCAGCTTTGCAAAGACGACCCAAAATACAGAAAATAAGCATCTCTCAACACATACTCTCATGTAACACAAAACATGCTCTCATATACATTAGACAGGTACCTATATAGTAAACACATTAACTCCTTCTTTCAGTCGCAGTTTTTAATTGAACAACCCTGTCAGCTGCATTCTCCGCAATAAGTGTAGCACAGCCCTACCAACTAACCAGCTAACATATTGCACAACCCCAATAGCCTACGTATTGCACGAATTATAATGCACAACCCAAATAGCCTACATATTGAACAAATGACACATTTCCACATAACCTATGCAGTACACAATGACATACTGAACAAACCAACAGCCCATGTATTGCACCACTAACATATTGCCCAACCCCAATAGCCTACGTATTGCACAAATGACACAATGCAATGACATAATGTACAACCCAAATAGCCTACCTATTGCACAACAAACATATTGCACAACCCCAATAGCCTACATATTGCACAACCCCAATAGCCTACGTATTGCACAAATGACACATTTCCACATAACCTATGCAGTGCACAATGACATATTGAACAATCCAACAGCCCATGTATTGCACCACTAACATATTGCATAACCCCAATAACCTACTTATTGCACGACGACATAGTGCACAACCCAGCCAGAGCCCTATCGGTCCCCTCCGTTACTCAACTCTTTGTTTAATTAATGTAATGTCAGAAATTATACACCCAAAATCAATCCATATGGCCTCATTCATTTAGTCGTCAGCGCTACTTAATGTGTTTTATCATAATAGGAACCCCGTTAAGCTCCATCAGAGAGACTGATCTCTCCCCAGACTACAACCGTTCACACCGAGCACCAGATCCCTCCAGCTGTCAACACTCACTACCTATTAAAGCCATGGACACACCGAAGGCTGCAGGCTTTAAAGAGCAACGCTGGCTTCAGTCACAACTACCGGTGCTGATTTCTAGGGAGATTAAATTCGAATGTTGAGTTTGTTCCAGAGGGATGAGACAGAGAGAGAAAGCTCAGGCCAGGAATTAGGCTGCTTTGTTCTGTTTTTTTTTAAGAAGAGACCAGGGCTGAATCTCATGTCCAGAGCAGGTTCTAAACTATATTTTACCCTAGGCAAGATATCAGCTGTTTTTGTCTGTTTCTTTTTAAACGTTTTTCTTTTTTTTCTCAACGTATTTGTCGCTTTTTCCGTCTCAATGCTTATTCCTGCCCAGAGGAGGAGGAGGGATCTCTGAGGAGCTATGAGCAAGGATGGAGGATAGATCTCTGAGGAGCTATGAGCGAGGATAGATCTCTGAGGAGCTATGAGCGAGGATGGAGGATAGATCTCTGAGGAGCTATGAGCGAGGATGGAGGATAGATCTCTGAGGAGCGATGAGTGAGGATGGATCTCTGAGGAGCTATGAGCGAGGACACAGAGAGCAGCCTTCTTGGAAGCTGTGTAGCTGAAAGCCGTTATTTACTCTGTCTAAACAGCTGACTAATTCACATGACGCTTCAGAGGAAAGGATGTCTCATCCCTCTAGAAACACATTTCCTTGTTTCATCTCTCTTCACTTCCCTTCGTCTCTCCCATGCTACCTCGGTGGGATGGACTAAGACGTGAGGAAGGGAAGCAAGTGAAGGAAACAAGGATGCAATTTAGCCAATGATGCTCCATGTGGCCTGGAGTGTGGCAGCACAAGGAACCAAATTTAGCTCAAATGTTCTGTATGTAGTGACAATTTAAGTGTTGTGAGGCACTTCCACCACTTCCAACATAGCCATGTTCTCCCCTCTGACCGGTCTTTTTTTATTCATGTAAGTGTGTTTGTGTCCCGGAAGAAGTTAAATCAACACAAAAGCACTGTTTCTTTTTGGTCCCCCTACAGGTTGGAAGCGGAATTGTCCATTACCGCTGTCGTAAATTTCTCATGTCTCATTCGAACTACAGATCCGCTACCCGATATGGCAATCTTGGATAGTGCAGTTATAGCCGGTAGAGGGCCGCAAAGCGAATGCAGAAGTGCCGTTCACCCTGCTACGAGTTGATGAACCACTGAACCAATTTTGGAAACATTATTTTAAGGTTCAAAAGAATCTTTGGTGTTGCTTTAAGGATAAAACACAAGACACTGATTGGCAGAAGGAGTTGGTGCTCCAGTTTGGTATGAACATGTTCAGTTACTGACACAGACAGACAGGGTTACTGGGTTTTTTTTCCCCACTGAAGTCATCTGAGCCACAGAATAAATGAGTATGATACTCTAACACATTAAAGCATCCACTAAAAGAGGCTTTACAGACACGCAGCAGCCACCTCTTTCTGGTTGGAAGCATCACTTTTCCTGTGAGAACAGGCTAAATGTGATTTTATCTGGAACGGCGTCTTAAGTACACTGAAAGCCCCCAAGAAATCCCAGACCACCCATGCTGCAGCAGCCAGCCTGTCAGCTAGTCCTGCTGGCACCTGGTGTCACCTTCCCCTCCACGTCTGCTTCTAGAAACATTTTTAACACCGTATCTGAGCCTGAAACCCCCTCCTACCTAAAAACAGCATGTGTCAGGGCCTGCAGAGACAGTCCTGCTCATACATACATGGATACATGCAGGCATGCAAGTGTACAAATGCAAGAAAACAAGCAAGACACACACCCACACACACAGACAACAGCAGATGCAGCAGCATTGTGAAGCTGGCAGAAAAAGCATCTCTGCAGTGGACTTTAATGAGCACCGCAGTCAGACAGCAGTTAATAGTCATGCTAATCTCTAAGCTGCTGCCTCCATCCCTCCATTCATTCTCTTCCTCTTTTGTGCTTTCTCTCTCTCTCCCCCCCCCACCCCCCACTCTGTCACTCTCTACCTCACCCCTTCCCTCTTGCTTGCCTCCTCTACTCCCTGCAGTTATTTCTATTTCTCCCCCTCTCAGGACTCCTGCCTTCTTTCCTTTTCTCATCTCCTTTTCTATAACTAATTCCCTCCCTCTCCCACCATCACTTCCCTCCTCATCCTTTGTTTGCTTTCTACTTCAATGTCTCCTGTCTTTCTTTCTTGTTTATTTGTATTTTAAAAAGCCTCTTTAACATCGAAGCCAGGGGACTGCAGATGAAAAATATCCTTTTAGCTAATTCTTGCATTTTTAATTGATGTATAATCATGTGTTTTTATTCATTTGCACTGTGCCCTTCTTAAATAAACTGAATGGAATTTAATTCACTCTTGCTCTCTGTCTCCCTCGACATATTTTCACTCTCCACTCTTCACATTTTCCTCTTCTCTCACCTCCTTATAGACAAGCAGTCCTCGGAGGCCTCTGTGAAACACAGCGTCAGCTCTTTCGGGACAGACAGCGAGTGTAAATATGTGTGTGCATCAAACACACAGCTCGGCTCGACTGTTAATTGTGTGTAGCTCAAATACAAAGCACTTACTGATCTCATCGAAGGCAATTTGGAGAGAAGAAAAAAAGCAATGAAGGCATTTAAAGTGTTTTGATGAACAGATGCATCGACAAGAACACAGAGGGGAGGAAATGGGAAAAGGAGAGAGGAGAACGTAAATGACAAGTGATCGGTTAGAAAGGAACAGAGAGGGGTTGATTGTGATGCGTGCTAACAGAACTTCATACATATTAAGAGTCAGCGTAGACAAAGCTTGCACCATGTGGTGCCATTGTTTTCTGTTGTTGAATAAGAGGACGAGTGCTGACCCACGGAACGGGTTTTAAATCTGTGTGGTTAAAATAGTTTACATGTTTAATGGATCCTCACAAGTCAAGTCAAGCTGCAGGTGCATGTTTGGTTTAGCTAATAGCGTGGCTAAACACAATCACGGCAGAAATTGTCTCAACGTAATCGACAAAACAATCCAGTACATATAAAATCATTTCTAGGAGGCAGGGTTGTAATGCATTCTCATGAACGGGTTCGTATGATATCGTACGAAAACTTCTGCACCCCAGTTAGTATGAAATACTATGAAATAAGGCAGCCGCCGGCTGGTAAAGTTTAGCCGTCTTTACAGTTAAATTTAGCCGAGAAAAGGTGACAGTGAGCCGGATACAGAGCACTGTGAAGTGACGTCGTTTCAGTTAAGTTTGGCCAAAAATAAATATATATCATTAGGTTTTATGTGTCTCGCATTGCCAGAAAAACACTAACAATTGACTTATTGAGTCCTTTAGGTTGCCTATAGTCTCGCATTGCCAGACCTTCCTCCACTGACGTCAGTGTCTGTGTTGCCAAAGGTCTCCGTTTGCGGCCGTTGAGACTGCAACACAACCCTGCAGATTCCAAACCAAAACAGGTCAGAAGTGTTTCCAAATGTCTCCGGATTAGGGGCTCGGAAACACCAGAGCAGGGGGAATGAGAAGGGGAACACCAGAGCAGGGGGAATGAGAGGGGGAAACGCCAGAGCAGGGGGAATGAGAGGGGGAAATGCCAGAGCAGGGGGAATGAGAGGGGAGAAACACCAGAGCAGGGGGAATGAGAGGGGAGAAACACCAGAGCAGGGGGAATGAGAGGGGAGAAACACCAGAGCAGGGGGAATGAGAGGGGGAAACGTAGCAGAAGATATTCCTTTAAACCAAAACGTAGCGATGTAAATGTAGCCACAGAACAGTTGAAATTTAGCATCAGCGTCGACCATGGCGCATTTCAAAGGACAAGAAGGGAACAAACACGCTGTTTGAAAGTTGCTCCTTTAATATGCATGTCTGTATATATACTGTATCATATTGTACAGTATATTGTGGCCGTGCATCTGCAGCCCCAAACACTGTTTGCTGCCACTGTTACTGTAGTCCTAAGCTAGCTGGTTGCTAAAGCAGCCAGCCAGGCGACATATTAGGGCAGGGCTGAGTAGCTTGTGACTGGCAGATGGACAGCTGCTGGCTGCAGAGGTCAGGTTACGGATGAGTGAGGTGACATAGGAGATGTAAAAATAAACAGGAAGAGAGCACAGCAGAGAGAGAGAGAGAGAGAGAGAGAAAGAGAGGGAGGGAGGCTGGTGTGGAATGGAGCTGATAAGGGGAGAGAGACAAACTGAGTGCAGAGATAGAGGAAGACATAAAGTAGGTACCTTGAAGAAACAAAGCGCTGAGGCGACACAGACCATGAGAGAAACGGACAGAGAAAATAAGTTTGGCTGTTTTGCACTTTGTCCACAGTCTTATCAGCTCAACGAGTGTGTGTGTGTGTGTGTGTGTGTGTGTGTGTGTATGTGTGTGTATGTGTCCGTGCAAGGACATTTTGTTAAACCTTGTCTCTATTAATTGTGGGCATCAGTGGGTTTATTAACCTACTCAAGTAGTTTCACAACTAACTGTACTATATACATACATTCATTCATTAATATAAATTATGCATTATGGAGTGTGGTCTAGATCTAGGTTGCCTCCGAAATTCCACACCAACATGCTATTTAGTAGCTAAAACAGTACGTGAGATTTTTTAGTATTTCCGAAACCTTTAGTACGTAGAATAATATATTATTAAATCTGTGATTTTGTCACCTGCAACTGTTGGACTAGTTGCTTACCTTTCTGGCAATGCCGGTAGAGTGGAGGTTGGCAGTTGTTACCATGGTTACCTTTTTGCCAATTGGCAAGGAGGCTCTAAGGAAGTGACGGTGAAAATTACAGCTCAGTCCGTCCGGAAAGATACACACACTAGTGTTTATTTAAATAAAAGTATGTTAAACGATAGTATAAATGTTGAGTATGTGATTCTGTAAAGTGTCCTGAGATAACTTCTGTTATGATTTGACACTATAAATAAAATAGAATTAAAATTGAATAACTACTAACTCTAACGGTAAAATTGCAAACAACAATCTAGCGTCAATCTTTCCAGTCGCCTCTCTGTCAGCTCTGAATTGTCTATTTTACAAATATTAAATACGCCTTATGAGACACGGAGTCACCTTATTTGCCCAAACTTGGGGCAATCACCTGATACGTAAAGGCACGTGGACCCTCAGGGACTCGGGATAATGCAGTCAGTGTGAGTGTGTGTGTGTGTGTGTGTGTGTGTGTTGTGTCAACATTGGCAGGTATGCTGGGAATGTTTACATGGATATGCCGGAGCTCATGTCGCAATTTACAGGAGAAAAAAGACCACATTCATAAAGCTGTAAACGTGGCCAGTGTGTGCTGTACCCACCGTTACCTACAGCAAAGAGAGGAGACTGTCAGGAACTGAGAGAGGTAGAAATTAAATACTCAGTTTTCTACTCCCACTTAAGAAAGAGATTCCGCACCTAGGGCCCTATTTTAATGATCTAAGCACACAGCGTGAAGCGCCTGGCGCAGGTGTGTTTAGGGCGTGTCCAAATCCACTTTTGCTAGTTTGACGGTTAAAAAAAGGGTCGGTACGCTGTGCGCATGGTTCTAAAGGGTTGTACTTAGTGTCTTCATTAATTAGAGGTGTGTTTTGGGCGTAACATGCAATAAACCAATCAGAGATCATCTCCTATTCCCTTTAAAAGCCAGGTGCGTTTGGACCTTGGAGCATTGCTGTTATGATGGAGGATTTGCACCGTAATATTTTTATTTGTAATCTTCTGCATGTTTGTGTGCTGCTGTGTGTCCCTGTGTGTGTAACAAGCATAGTGTGCGCACTGTGCACGAGTCTAGGAGCATTTTACTAATGCTCTGTTAAAATAACAATGAAATGCTGCGTTATTGACTTTAGACCTGATTTTTGTTGGTCAATGGTGCGATCACTTCCCACTGCCTCAAGATAGCAATACTCCCAGAATGCACCTGAACACACCTCCCTGTAAGAACAGCACGCCCAGAATGCACCTGAACACACCTCCCTGTAAGACCAGCACACCCAGAATGCACCTGAACACACCTCTCTGTAAGACCAGCACGCCCATGGGCCACAGATGGGTGCGGGTGCATTTACTATTTAAACAACGTGGGCGCTGGACGGGAAACTGACAACTGCATTGAGCCTTGCGCCGCACTGCGCTGGGTGCAAGATAGGGCCCCTAAAGAGAGAGCGCATCATGTCATAGTGAAAGCCACGCCCACTGGAGGCGATCAATGTAGCCTAGGGTGACCAGACGTCCCCGGATTCCAGGGACAGTCCCCGGTTTCGGTGACCTGTCCCCGGCTGGAGCTGTCCCCGGAAATGTCCCCGGTTTTCACTGTGACTGATTCACTGACCGAAATTGGAATGAAAGAAAGAAAACATTGACCAAACGTATAGTCGTGCGCCCTACACGCGCAGGCTCAAGACAGCCAGAGCAAGCGCTGCTCAGAGCTCAGAGATGTAGAATGCCCATATTTTACGATGCTAAAATTGCTGTTTATTTACATGGAGTCTGGTGGGTGTAGCGAACGCAATTTCGCGGACATTTTATGTTTAAAAAAAGGATCTTACTCTAACAAAAAGGTCGACCTCCTTAGAAATCCTTTCCATAATGTTGTCAGACACTTAGAATATTAATCTGAGCCTGTCAGTGGCAAAACGAGCACTTTTATGAACGTAAATACAAGCTGGATAATTGTCTTGTTTCCGCTGTTGCCGACTGCAGCGATCTCATTTAATACTGGACCAATGTCAAAGGAAAATATTTCCTCAATAGTTTTAATTGTATCTGATACTCAATGAGCTGTTGCAGAAACAAGCCCAGCGTGAAGCAATAAAGCAAAAGCTGTCAGATAAATGTAGTGCAGTAACCATGACAACATGTCCCTCTGAGGTGTAGTGGAGTACAAGTATGAAGTAGCAGCAGGGGTGATTCTAGGATCAGACCTTTAGGGGGGCTCAGCCCCTATGAGAATGTGACACGGATATAGCGCATGCAAAAGTGTTAACCCCCTTGCTGTGACAAATGGTTTGCAAGAAAATTAACATTGAACTTACATGAAATGTTATCATATTTGCATTCTGCACGAATCTCTGCACACCCATTACTTTCTGTGAAATATCTCACAAACTCTTCACTCAACACATGCATTGGTACAACAAGTGGTTCCTGAGTAATCCGGTTTTGAAATTGCAACAAAATTTCTACATGGTCTCCAACTTTATAATTTAATCTCATGTAAACTATTTATGTCAGCACAGATATTTTTTGTAAATTGCTTAGCCAGTGTATCCCACCATAATGGTTATTATATTGCCAGATTCCAGACAATCCCACTTACTTATATATATCCCACTTACAAATATGAATATATATTTCTACTGGTATGCTTCCTAGTGACATTAATGCAAAAATATGAAGAAAAAACTATTCCACCTGTGTGTGCATGGTTAAAATTCTGAAGTGCAAAATAGTTCAGGCTACAGCACAAATATTTCCATCCATAGATAAGAATAATCAAGTCTAACCTCTAAATTTCTTTTCAAAGTGCACCAAATTGACGCATTTAAACGTTAAAATAGACAAAATTTTCTTACAGGGGAGCATGCCCATGGACCCCCCTAGGGGGGCTTGTTGGGGCACAAGCAGCTCTAGTGACGTCCCTGGGGCAGTGTCCCCGTTTTAAGTTTCCAAAGATAAAAAACATTACCTGTTTTGGAGGTATTTACGCTTCTGAGCTGAAAATGTCCCCGGATTTTGTCTCAGAAATCTGGTCACCTTAATGTAGCCACATTATGCAACTAAGTGCTGAAATGCTAACAAAGTGCCTGTAGCTAGCTAAAAACTGGTTTAAGCATGTCAAAGGATTATTTTAGCACCCTTTGCTTACCAGAAAGGACAAGTCAGCTGCTAGTAAGCTAATATTAGCTATGTGTTAGCAAGCTAAAGCACTCGCAAACATAGTACTATAGCTTTCTGATTTAGCCACATTCCACTGTAACACAAGCTGCATCCTGTCAACAGCATGCTTCAGCTTAGTATGCACAGACATCAAGTTAGCCTAAAACAGACATTTGGATATTTGACTTGAACAAAATGCTTGCTGCACAAGTAATGTTGGGCATAACGTTAGCTTAGTGTTCCTAAAAGCTCAGTTTTTTGGTTCGACAGCTTATAAAAACTTAAGTTATGTGTTCTCCACCCTGTTGTTAGTGCATCGCAACACCCCGCAGCTTTAAGGCATTTATCTGTTGTCTGCTAGCAGACCGAAATTGACGAGGAGGCTCCTTCAGGCAATACAAAGTCAATGGAGAGCGGGGGGTTGTTTTCCCCTCCGGTTGGGGCGGGACTGAAAATGCGCTCTGTCTCTATTATAAGTCCTATTGGTAAACTGTCGGAAGAGCTCTGCGGGATAATGCACCACTGCCGGCATGATACATAGAAAACTGAGCAACCGAACTGTCAAAAAGCATTTACAAACAAACTCTGTATTGACTCTCAGACCTTTTGTCTCCTTCAGGTGGTGCCAGCATAGGAAGGTCTGCCAATACTCACTGAGCCTTTTAAATGGGTCTTGTCTGTTGCCTCTCCACTGTACTTTCTTTTTTTCTTACAGCTTTCTGCCTCTGTTGGAACCAAAGTTATGGTTTCGATGTTTACTTTTATTTTGTGCATAAATGCAGTGATATTCACAGTAAACTAGACTCATTGTAAACCGACAATTAGTGTTAATTGGTCTTGATGCGTGGCATATCGTCACAGCCTTTTGACAATCAGCTGATTAAGGCAGTAATTGCATCAGCTGGTGTATAATAGCCAAGCTGTCATTGAGTTAGGGGCCTTTTGGTTTGTAGCCATACGTTTTTTTGACCGCTGCTTCAAGTACCGCTCAGAACAGTTACGTGATTGTGAGTTGAAGTTGTTTTTGGTTATATCTTTTATTTTTGCTCTGCTGTCAATGCTTGTAACACCATCTGGTAAGGACAGTTCATTATTTTTGTGGAAAAGACGAAAACGCATCACAATGAAGTTTGAGTGATAAAGAAAAATAAATATAAAAAAAAAAGGAAAACAGTGGAGTGATTCTGAGTCCTGTTTAAGCGCGTCGACCGACGTCGGCGCATTCCAACGGACAAGAACGTCAGAAAGTTGCTCCCACAGCCTCAGTGTTGATTCTGCTCTGACTTTACTCTGCAGCAGCCACGTGTATTGAGTGTGTTGACTGTCAATCCAACCCAATCCACTGTGATGTTTAGGTTGTGTTTGCAAGTAGCTGATGTCACGGTCACTTAATTTGCACGTGCATGTAACAGCACGTCTGTTAAATGATACCTGCTGTGTTCCTGCTGATGTTCAGCTGTGTGAGGTCCTACATAACTTCAGCTGCCAGTATGCGGCTTAACCTCACCCCCATAAGGAACTTTTTTTTTTTAAGACTATGTTTTTCTACTTTTAAAAAGGATCTGAGTACTTCTTACATCACTGGCTCTTGAATGAAGTAAATACTTAAAAAACCTACATAAAAGCAGTAATAAAGTGAATCACAGGTTGGCACTGTTTCTAATATTGTCTAACATTATGACTTTGATACAATACACTGCCTAAATAAATACAACCAGGTTCGGCGTTAGGTTTAAATTTTATACCAGAAACTGTCAGCCCAGCAACCGGCAGCAGCTGCGGTGACTACCCCCTTTCCTCCTCTGTAAATTAGCAAAATAACAAATCGCCCAACCCACTACTTCTTGATTACATTTTTGGTTGGATAAAATGTAAATTCTTTGAACGAACGTAGCAGTGGATGCTTCAGTGGCCGTGGTTTCATCCAAAGCGGGTTAAAAAAACGATAGAAGGCACCACGACGGTCACTTTCTGCCGCCAGTTAGGCCTCCTGCACACTGGCTGCGTGGCGTGAGCGTGGCGTTTTCTGTTGCGTTTCTGTTGCGTGTCAGTTGTGTGGCGGCTGCGTGGCGTTTTCTATGTCTTTCCACACCAGAAAGGTGTCTGACGTGGCGCTGCTGCTGCTAGCCTTGTCTGGACACATGGATGTTTCCCATAAACATAAACATAAATATATACTGATCTGATTACAGCAAAGACAACGTCGGCAGTATTGACGGCAAAATAGGCTCCAGAATATTTTGTTCTGTATTGACAGGTGCAATATTTGAAAATCGATAATTATTTATTATTTTTTTAAATTACATTTATATCTGCATTTATGTCAAAACCTCGAGACTTTCAAACATCAACATGTCATTTATTAAATGTAGTCGTGTCAAAATGACATATAAACATCTTTTCCTATTCTATTTTGCCTGGAAACGCTTCCAACATGCTTGCGTGTGGCGTGAAAAATAGGCATCGGTCCTATTTCTAGCATGCACGCATTTTCGGCGCTGCTCGAGCCGTACGTGTCACACAGGCAGTGTGCAAACTCTAACCTGTTAACATGGGAAACAAAATTAAAACGGACACGCCACTCAGCTGACACGCTCACACCACACAGTGTGCAGGAGCTCCACCCACAAATACATCATCGCTGTTTGCAAAAAAGATCCATGCGGAGCCAGGGTTTGAACTTCTCTTTCAAGCTCTCTCTTTTCATTCTTCACACAACCATTTCCTTCCAGGAGAGACTGTTTGAAAATGTGTCCATATTTAAACGGTTTGGTTTATGAATGAATGAATGCTTTCTGGCGATGAAACTGAATCCACAACCTTGAAACAGGAAGCAACTCCCCTCAACACGAATAATCATTTTCTGCCTCATTCCGTTGGAGAAGTACCGCAGAAGAGTGGTGGGCGATGATTTTGACCCCGCGGCACTCGGCATCAATCTGAATCAAAGGAGGCGAAGTTGTGGGCAGTCCGCCCCGTCTGTTTCTACTGCTGCTCCATTCAGCGCTGCCAGATTGGATGGGAGGTAAAAAAACGGTAGAAACAGCAGATAATTGGAGAGTGGATGAAAGGGAGAGAGGCACGCAGCGGGAAGGAGAGAGACGCAGATAAAGGGAGACAGAGCGGCCAAGAGGTTGAGATGAAGTGAAGGCGGATAGAAGGGTTAGCGAGCGAAAGAGAGGCTAGACAAAGAGTGATTTGAGAGGGAGAGAGTAACCCGAGAGGTGCACAATGTGTTAGAAAGTGGGGCGCGGGGGGGTGCAGAGTCAGAGTCCAATTGAAAAGGAGAATGAAGGAGAGGGAAGAGAGAGATGCTTTCTGGCCGTTAATGTGTAAGATACTTTTTTCTTTTTTTTAAAGATTATTTTTTGGGCTTTTCTGCCTTTAATTGAAAGGACAGCTGGTTGAGAAAGGGGAGAGAGAGGGGGAAAACCTCCAAGTATATGTGCGCCTGCTCTACCCACTGAGGCAACCCGGCCACAAATGTATAAGATACCTGAACACAACTGGCTGTTATTCTGAAAGAGACTGCTCTTTCCCTGGTTCCCAAGGCCCTTTTAAATGCCCCTTAAATATGGCATTTTTGAAGAAGGGCATTCTATGATGGGTTACTGTATCTTACACATGGTAAAGGGGAGCGTGCCTATGTTCCCACAGCCCTATGTTCCAACATTTCTGAGATGTTTTTCAAAATTAGGCCCTATGTTCCCACATTTCTAAGATTTTTTTTTTCACAGAAAATTAGGCCCTATGGTCCCACAGCCCTATGTTCCCACATGTTCTAAGATTTTTTTCAAAATTAGGCCTTATGTTCCCACATTTCCAAGATTTATTTCCAAAATTAAGCCCTATGTTCCCAAATTTCCTTTTTCATAAATTTGTATCAGATTTTATCCCCCTTTCTCCCAATTTAGTAGCCAATTACACCCAACATATTATCCAGTAGCAATGGACTACAGATGGAATGTAACCCTAACCCTAACATAGGGCCTAATATTAAATTAAATATTATTAAATCTTAGGGGTGTGGGAACATAGGGCTGACCCCATTACAGCTTCACTCCCGAGTTGTGGTAATTCGATTGCTGACCAAACCAAACTAAATATTGACAGTTCAGTTGCATGACAAAATTAACAATATACACTTTTGTATAATTAATAATGTTATACATTTGGAATATAAATTGGGAATTGATGAAGGCGTATGCAAGTTCATCTGTCAGGGCTGTGGGGGAACCTCAGACCAAAAAGTTTGGGAACCGATTTAAGATGTTGGCACATTATTGGCCTTTTGTCAGGTGATATGGT